>NC_132913.1:13959941-14262971 GCF_047675955.1 Chlorocebus sabaeus
GATTTTTGCACATTAATTTTGTATCCTGAGACTTTGCTGAAGTTTCTTATCAGCTTAAGGAGATTTTGGGCTGAGACAATGGGGTTTTCTAAATATACAATCATGTCATCTGCAAACAGGGACAATTTGACTTCTTCTTTTCCTAACCGAATACCTTTGATTTCTTTCTCTTGCCTGATTGCCCTAGCCAGAACTTCCAACACTATGTTGAATAGGAGTGGTGAGAGAGGGCATCCCTGTCTTGTGCCAGTTTTCAAAGGGAATTTTTCCAGTTTTTGCCCATTCTGTATGATATTGGCTGTGGGTTTGTCATAAATAGCTCTTATTATTTTGAGATACGTTCCATCAATACCGAATTTATTGAGCGTTTTTAGCATGAAGTGCTGTTGAATTTTGTCAAAGGCCTTTTCTGCATCTATTGAGATAATCATGTGGTTTTTGTCTTTGGTTCTGTTTATATGCCGGATTACGTTTATTGATTTGTATATGTTGAACCAGCCTTGCATTCCAGGGATGAAGCCCACTTGATCATGGTGGATAAGCTTTTTGATGTGCTGCTGGATTCGGTTTGCCAGTATTTTATTGAGGATTTTTGCATCGATGTTCATCAGGGATATTGGTCTGAAATTCTCTTTTTTTGTTGTGTCTCTGCCAGGCTTTGGTATCAGGATGATGTTGGCCTCATAAAATGAGTTAGGGAGGATTCCCTCTTTTTCAATTGATTGGAATAGTTTCAGAAGGAATGGTACCAGCTCCTCCTTGTACCTATGGTAGAATTCAGCTGTGAATCTATCTGGTCCTGGACTTTTTTTGGTTGGTAGGCTATTAATTATTGCCTCAATTTCAGAGCCTGCTAGTGGTCTATTCAGGAATTCAGCTTCTTCCTGGTTTAGTCTTGGAAGAGTGTAGGTGTCCAGGAAATTATCCATTTCTTCTAGATTTTCTCGTTTATTTGCATAGAGGTGTTTATAGTATTCTCTGATGGTAGTTTGTATTTCTGTGGGGTCAGTGGTGATATCCCCTTTATCATTTTTTATTGCATCTATTTGATTCTGCTCTCTTTTCTTCTTTATTAGTCTTGCTAGCGGTCTATCAATTTGTTGATCATTTCAAAAAACCAACTCCTGGATTCATTGATTTTTTGGAGGGAGTTTTGTGTCTCTATCTCCTTTGGTTCTGCTCTGATCTTAGTTATTTCTTGCCTTCTGCTAGCTTTGAATGTGTTTTTTCTTCTTCTCTAGTTCTTTTAATTGTGATGTTAGAGTGTCAATTTTAGATCTTTCCAGGTTTCTCTTGTGGGCATTTAGTGCTATAAATTTCCCTCTACACACTGCTTTAAATGTGTCCCAGAGATTCTGGTATGTTGTATCTTTGTTCTCATCGATTTCAAAGAACATCTTTATTTCTGCCTTCATTTCATTATGTAACCAGTAGTCATTCAGGAGCAACTTATTCAGTTTCCATGTAGTTGAGTGGTTTTGATTGAGTTTCTTAGTCCTGAGTTCTAGTTTGATTGCACTGTGGTCTGAGAGACAGTTTGTTATAATTTCTGTTCTTTTACATTTGCTGAGGAGTGCTTTGCTTCCAACTATGCGGTCAATTTTGGAGTAAGTGTGATGTGGTGCTGAGTAGAATGTATATTCTGTTGATTTGTGGTGGAGAGTTCTGTAGATGTCTATTAGGTCTTCTTGCTGCAGAGCTGAGTTCAATTCCTAGATATCCTTGTTAACTTTCCATCAAATTGATCTGTCTAATGTTGACAGTGGGGTGTTGAAATCTCCCATTATTATTGTATGGGAGTCTAAGTCTCTTTGTAAGTCTCTAAGGACTTGCTTTATGAATCTGGGTGCTCCTGTATTGGGTGCATATATATTTAGGATAGTTATCTCTTCCTGTTGAATTGATCCCTTTACCATTATGTAATGGCCTTCTTTGTCTCTTTTGATCTTTGATGGTTTAAAGTCTATTTTATCAGAGACTAGTATTGCAACCCCTGCTTTTTTTTGTTCTCCATTTGCTTGGTAGATCTTCCTCCATCCGTTTATTTTGAGTCTACGTATGTCTCTGCATGTGAGATGGGTCTCCTGAATACAGCAAACTGGTGGGTCTTGACTCTTTATCCAATTTGCCAGTCTGTGTCTTTTAATTGGAGCATTTAGTCCATTTACATTGAAGGTTAATATTGTTATGTGTGAACTTGATCCTGCCATTATAATATTAACTGGTTATTTTGCTCGTTAGTTGATGCAGGTTCTTCCTAGCCTCGATGGTCTTTACATTTTGGCATGTTTTTGCAATGGCTGGTACCTGTTGTTCCTTTCCATGTTTAGTGCTTCCTTCAGGGTCTCTTGTAAGGCAGGCCTGGTGGTGACAAAATCTCTATGCATTTGCTTATCTGTAAAGGATTTTATTTCTCCTTCACTTATGAAACTTAGTTTGGCTGGTTATGAAATTCTGGGTTTAAAATTCTTTTCTTTAAGAATGTTGAATATTGGCCCCCACTCTCTTCTGGCTTGAAGAGTTTCTGCCGAGAGATCTGCTGTTAGTCTGATGGGCTTCCCTTTGTGGGTAACCCGACCTTTCTCTCTGGCTGCCCTTAAGATTTTTCCCTTCATTTCAACTTTGGTGAATCTGGCAATTATGTGTCTTGGAGTTGCTCTTCTCGAGGAGTATCTCTGTGGCGTTCTCTGTATTTCCTGAATTTGAATGTTGGCGTGCCCTACTAGGTTGGGGAAGTTCTCCTGGATGATATCCTGAAGAGTGTTTTCCAACTTGGTTCCATTTTCCCCCTGACTTTCAGGCACCCCAATCAGACGTAGACTTGGTCTTTTTACATAATCCTATACTTCTTGCATGCTTTGTTCATTTCTTTTTCTTCTTTTTTCTTTAGATTTCTCTCCTCGCTTCATTTCATTCATTTGATCCTCAATCGCTGATATTCTTTCTTTCAGTTGATCAAGTTGGTTACTGAAGCTTGTGCATTTTTCACTTATTTCTCGTGTCATGGTTTTCATCTCTGTCAGTTCGTTTATGGCCTTCTCTGCATTAATTATTCTGGTTATCAATTCTTCCACTCTTTTTTCAAGATTTTTAGTTTCTTTGCGCTGGGTACATAATTCCTCCTTTAGCTCTGAGAAGTTTGATGGACTGGAGCCTTCTTCTCTCATCTCGTCAAAGTCATTCTCTGTCCAGCTTTGATCCGTTGCTGGCGATGAGCTGCATTCCTTTGCAAGGGGCGATGCACTCTTATTTTTTGAATTTGCAGCTTTTCTGCCCTGGTTTTCCCCCATCTTTGTGGTTTTATCTGCCTTTGGTCTTTGATGATGGTGACGTACTGATGTGGTTTTGGTGTGGGTGTGCTTCCTGTTTGTTAGTTTTCCTTCTAACAGTCAGGACCCTCACCTGTAGGTCTGTTGGAGATTGCTTGAGGTCCACTCCAGACCCTGTTTGCCTAGGTATCAGCAGCAGAGACTGCAGAAGGTAGAATATTGCTGAACAGCGAGTGTACCTGTCTGATTCTTGCTTTGGAAGCTTCCTCTCAGGGGTTACTCCATTGTGTGAGGTGTGGGGTGTCGGTCTGCCCCTAGTGGGAGATGTCTCCCAGTTAGGCTACTCAGGGGTCAGGGACCCACCTGAGCAAGCAGTCTGTCCGTTCTCAGATCTCAACCTCCGTGTTGGGAGATCCACTGCTCTCTTCAAAGCTGTCAGACAGAGTCGTTTGTGTCTGCAGAGGTTTTAGCTGCTTTTTGTTGTTGTGTTGTTTATCTGTGCCCTGTCCCCAGAGGTGGTCTACAGAGACAGGCAGGACTCCTTGAGCTGCTGTGAGCTCCACCCAGTTCGAGCTTCCCAGCTGCTTTGTTTATCTACTTAAGCCTCAGTAATGGCGGGCGCCCCTCCCCCAGCCTTGCTGCTGCATTGCCCCAGATTGCAGACTGCTGTGCTAGCAATGAGGGAGGGTCCCTGGCGTGGGACCCTCCCGGCCATGTGTGGAATATAGTCTCCTGGTGTGCCCATTTGTTAAGATCCTTGGTAGAGCGCAGTATTGGGGTGGGAGTTACCCGATTTTCCAGGTGTTGTGTGTCTCAGTTCCCCTGGCTAGGAAAAGGGATTCCCTTACCCCTTGCGCTTCCCAGGTGAGGCGATGCCTGGCCCTGCCTCAGCTCTCGCTGGTCGGGCTGCAGCAGCTGACCAGTACTGATTGTCAGGCACTCCCTAGTGAGATAAACCCAGTACCTCAGTTGAAAATGCAGAAATCACTGGTCTTCTGTGTTGCTCCTGCTGTGAGTTGGAGAATGGAGCTGTTCCTATTCGGCCATCTTGCACCGCCCTCCTGCACTGCTTTCTGGTTTTGATAGTTGTTGAGAAGTTTGCTGCCAGCTTTGTATTATCTATTTTTCTCTCTGGCTACTTTAATATCTTCTTTTTGTCTTGATATTCCATATTTTTACTATAATTTGTCTAGGTATGGATTGATTTATCCTGCTTGGGATACATTATGTTTTGTGTTAATCCCCAATTATTGTCTTCTCAGGTATCATCTCTTACTTGTTTCTTTTTCTATTTTTTCATGTTGGGAATCTGATTCACTGGTTGTAAGATCTTCTCATTCTGCTTTCCATATATTTTCACTTCTTATTTTTGATTCCCATCCCTTTGTGTTGTGTCATTGGCCAGTTCTATCACTTTACTTTTTTCTTCTTCATTATGCATATTTGGATATTTAACCCCAATTTAGATTTTTTTCCAACAATGGTTTCATTTCTAGAAGCAATTACAAACACACCTGGTCATTTTTATTACAGGTTGAGTACCCCTTAACAGAAATGCTTTGGACAAAAAGTGTTTTGAATTTTGAAATATTTGTGTCATGCTTATCAATTGAGCATCCCAAATCCAAAAATTTGAAATTTAAAATGCTCCAATGAACATTTCCTTTAAGCATCGTGTTGGCGCTCAAAATGTTTTAGAACTTGGAGTATTTTAAATTTTGGATTTTCAGATTTGGAAGGCTCAGCTCATAATTTCTCATTTCTTCTTCATTTTTGTGACTCAAATTTTTGTTTGTTTATATGTTATATTCATAATTGCATTCTGGTCAATATTTGATAATTAAAGAATTCAAAGTTCTTAGAGATCTAAGTATATTGATGGCGATTTCTATGGAGTCTCATTCGTGATGGCTTGTATTCTTGTATTTTTGTAATATTTGACTGTATTGCATTTATTTAGTTTTACTTTCTGGAAACTATGTGAACCTAAATTGTCCGTGGTTTTGTTCACAGAAGATTCCATTGGCGTCTGCTAAGGAATTCTCACAATTTGGGGCTACAATGCCCTTTTTAATGGTCTCTGACTTTACTGTGAGTGTTTCAAACTCAGGTCCCCCATTTTGCTGCTGTACCAAGATATTTCTTCAGTATTGCTAAAACATTTGCTCTTGGGGCAACCCCATTCTAAAAACTTGCTGATTACTTCCAGATCTGCTCTCAGCTTTGGTAGAGGTGTGAGGGCCCTGGAGATTTCCATTTCTTCCTGGAGACCTAGTAATGCATTTAAAATAATATTTTATCTGGGATATAGCTGTTTTAGTGCAATAGTTATTTGGATTATATAGTCTGTGACTCTGCCAAAAATGGATTTGCACACTCTGCTTTTAATTGATAATCTGCTCACTCTACAGATGTTGAAAATCTCCCAGTAGGATCTATGCTTATGAAAATAATTTGAGAAATATTTCAGAGGATTTGACCATAGGAGCTTGGAGACTGATGTAGGAAATAGATCAGGCATACTTAAGAATATGTAGCCAACAAAGATATAGACATCACTGCTGAAGACTGGAAACTGGTTTATGCTTGCAATTAGGAAGAGTGAATGGCCAGCCAATTTGTGATGGAGATTGTTTTACATTTTTACAGTCAAGGCTTAGTATTATTTTAACCTCTTTAATGAAGACTTCTCTGATACCATAAAAGAAGTGATCTCACTCCAACCCCCTACCTCCAACTCAGTTCAACTGTACTTTGTATCTGTCTTATCCATGTATTAAAACTCCTAGGCTAGTCACTGAACTCCCTGAGTTCAGGGTGTGCCACACGTTTTTACATATCTCTCCAATACTTGGCATTGTGCTAGGCAAATCATGGGTACTCAAACCATATTTATCGAATTAGTTAATTCTATGTTCTATTGCAAGCATTGCCAACATTTATACACTTCTCTCCGTTTATATGGTTAAGTCCCCAGACTGGGTCTTATTTAATCTTTTTATTCTCTCAACATCTAGCTTAGAGTCTTAAATAAGATAGGTATTGAAAAATATAAATAAATGGACTAAGTAAATATTAAATAAATATGCCTTTGAATGTTGGATAATGATTTTAAATCCTGATGCTTTCCTGTAAGGTATTAGTGCCTATAAATAAGTGAAGACACACTTTGCGTTACCGCATGACCATTATATGACCATTTTCATCCTGCATTTTCTGGTGAATACTCATCCTGCTCTACTCTTTCATGTGCAGATTTGTATTTTGTATATTGAATATTTTTTTCCAAAATATAAGTATGAATATAATTCAGAATTCTGATAGAATTCCTATTGTCTAAGGATTTAATTGTATCCTCTCAAAATTCATACATTGAAGCCCTAACCCCTTAATATGACTATATTGAAAGATAGAGCCTCTAAGGAGGTAATTAAAGTTAAATGAGGTCATAAGGATGTGACCCTGATTCAATGGGATTGGTGTCCTCATAAGACACACAGAGCAAGCGCTCTCTCCATCTCTCTCTCTCTCCTTCTCTCCCTCTCTTCCTCTCTCCCTGTATCTCTTTCTTTACCACGTAGAGAAAGCGGGCATTTCCAAGCCAGGAAAAGGGCCTCACCAGAACTTGACCATGCTGACAACCTGATCTTGGACCTCCAGCTTCCAGACCTGTTAGAAATATATTTCTATCGTTTAAGCTACCCAGTCTAAAAGTTTTTTTTTTTTTTTTTTTTTTTTTAATGGCAGCCTGAGCTGACTGAGACCTTTTGGTTTTGGTTTGAATATTTATAGGTAATGCAAAATGTCATGACAATTTATGCTTCATTTTTATAAATGTCTGAGGGATTGAAAGGACTACAGAAGGGAAAAGAAGGGAACAATGTGGGATACCACCTGAGGAACTTCTATTTGAATTACGTTCTAAGGGAGCTGATGATGTGGCTTATAGGAGGGGGGTATTTTAGGTTAGAAAGAAATATTAGAAGTGAGGTTATAGCTGTTCATCTAATCACTCAAGAAATATTACAGACTTTTTTCTGATGCCAGGAATGGAGGTCCATCTGACTTACAGGAAAAAAAAAATACTACACAAAATAGTCCTTCAGTATATGCTGAAATCATGAAAGGTCTGTTTTTCCCACTCTGAGAAATCCATTTACCTTTCTGAATGTGTGTAGAGCACTTACTAATCCCCTTGACTACGTTGGGCTGGGGGGGTACAAAGGAGGAGGTCATCCTACAAATTATTTTAATTATTTTATTGTATTTTTAATCCCTTGTTTGGGGTCAGGTGTTTACTTGCAGTCAACCTGTAGTTTTTCTTTTCATGTTCATTCCCACTGCTTGGTATGGATGAGAACCTCCACCTTGACCTTGGACAGCTGGATAAATTTCATATGAGACTCTCTCTTGAAACAATAAATTGCTTTCTTCTTTGAACTGAAGGATAATTCGTTCCCTGACAAATGAAGTCCACCAGCTCCCACCTACCTGAAATTGAAAAAGTAAGGACATCAGATTACTTCTGAACTCCTTTTGAGAAGGAACATAGAGATGAACCTTCTGTGAGTGTGAAACTTAATGACTACACCTAATAGTTTCAGTCTATTCCATCAGAAGGTTTGCAGAGCAAGGCTGCCCTGTTGTCATTGGTCTTTACTTGTTGTAGTTTGCAAAGGAACAGAATTGGACCATGGAATATGCATTGTTTTTCATTATTCATACTGGAAGTAAAAGCTGCTGACTTTTTGGGGATTTAGGTAAAACCAAAGAATTTTGTTTCCATGTAGGATCAGAAACTATCATGTTGTCCTATATTTGAAATAGACATTTGTGACTGGCTTGATAGTGGCATTTGCTTCCCAGATGGACCAGTATCTAATTTAGAAAGATTTAGAGAAGCACCTCTGTCCCTTGTTTATGCTAGGCACTGTGAGAAAGGCTAGAGAAGTTTACAACACTGCCTCTAACTGCTGAAGCTTTCATCTCTGCTTCTAGAGATAAGAAAAGATACAATTAAGAAATGTGTGCACTAAATGCTAGAGTAATATGGGTTCTAGAAATTTTGGCACAATCTTTTTGGTATAGGTGGTAGTAAAGGGGCATCAGCTGCTTCCAGTTTGGAAGAAAAACTGAGTTTGACAATAACATTTCAAACTCTTTATGATTTTAAAGAAGAAATTACACGGCCGATCCAGGAAAGCTATCTCAGCAGTGAACAAAGACATCTTTTATTGAAGTCACTGTCATTTTACAATAGTCTGATTTGCTTTTGATAGAGTCCTTGAACATCTTGGAGCAACTTGCTCAGTCTTCAAGTAAGACTTTGCTTTTTATAATTGTGAAGAGTTTTTTTTTTTTAACATTGTAAAAAGTATGGCATAGAAAATAGGGGAAAACTAGTAAAAATCACACAAAATTCTGTTATCTGGTGAAAAAAATAACTGTAATTTTTTTGTTCCAAATATAGTTGGTTATGATTAACATGTATCTCTGATGTTTATTTTTTCTTTTACTCTATTGTCTTTTAGGAAACACCAGTTATCAGTATTTTGTATCTCTATTTTTTTTGTTGTTTTGTTTTTTTCTTAAACATTTTTGATTCTCTCCTTGCTACTTTCTTTGACATTATGTATGGTATACTTTTTCTTTGAATTCAGTCTAAATTTCTGCAATAATATTTTTCTTCTCCTTAATTTTCTTCCTTAGCTCCTCAGCCTCCATTTTACCCATTCTGTAATCTCTTGTATTAGATATTTTTTAGAAAAATAAAGTATCATTTATCTTTTATTCTTTTTGAAAGTGGAAGGCAATTGCTGCCTCAAATGTTCTTTGTCTTTGGGAAATAGTCTGTCTTTATCTTTTACTTGTTTCTTTCCTGTATCCATCTCAGAATTTTTGTTAGATTCCATGCTGAGTTTTAAAAAATGTTTCTTTGTGTGCAGGTAAACTTTTGTTTGTTGGTGTGTTATCTCATGTAAGGCAATTATTTCTAGATTACAGCCAATCTTTCTTCTGCTAGTCAGTGACAAATTTTGCTGGCTCCTCGCTGCAATTTGCTTTTTATACTCAGTTGGTGAAAAGATTTAAGTGCAGGCCGGACATGGTGGCTCATGTCTTTAATCCCAGTGCTTTGGTAAGCTGAGGCGGGCAGATCACCTGAGGTCAGGAGCTCGAGACCAGCCTGGCCAACATGGTGAAATCCCATCTCTACTGAAAATACAAAAATTAGCTGGGCATTGTGTCCTGCTTCTGTAGTCCCAGCTACTGGGGAGGCTGAGGCAGGAGAATCGCTTGAATCTGGGAGGGGAAGGTTGCAGTGAGCCAAGACTGTGCCACTGCACTCCAGCCAAATAAATAAATAAAAATAAAATAATAAAATAAAATAAGTGCAATATTAACAACTCTCTCCTGGTCTATCCATTTCCTTAATCCCCATGGTACAGATGAAAAGCTGGGGCACAGATAAGTCAGGGACACGTCTTAATATAGATAGTGACAGGACAAGGACTGGATACCTTTTTTCCTGAAAGCCTCTTTTCCCAGAAATTTTGCTACACAAAGTACTGTGTCAGAAAGTTTATAAGTATTTTGACCTTCTTGTTAAACAAGTTAGCCATCCAAGAGAGATGACAGCTTTGTACAGATATTTGGTTCTAGAGCTGATGCTATTGATTTGAGCTGTCTTTGTGGTTGGACTTACTCATAAATGTAATTGCATCAGTCAAAGCATATGAGGTTACCAAATATCTCACTGTGCCATCACATGGGTCACTATTTTTCTGTCTTCCTATAGTGACTTTCTTGCCATTTTGCCAGCTTTGTCTAACAGTTTCTCATGATATTTCCAGCATTCTAAAAATGGTCTCCTAAGCATTTTTAAGCCTCCTGTAACAGTTTTTATTGCTGCCTAATGTCTGTTTCCACAACAAATTCATACACTGTAGGTTATTGCCATATCAGACCTCACTTTCAGTATCAACTTTTTAAATCAGTTGTCTATTGCCATTACGTAGTGCTGTATAAAAAGCTAAGCACTGGATAGCAGATGATTGGTGCTAGAAACAATCAACATATATCAAACATCTCCTAGACTTACGTATTGTTCTAGATGCTGAGATTGACTTTTGGAGGAGTTGTCGTGGCGGTGAGAAGTGCATTGTGGGTGGAGATGGCAAACTGACAATTCATAACTTTGTCAAGAAAAGTGCACCAATAAAACTCTGCTGTAGGCCCTCAGGGACTCTCCACCACTACTATAGTCATTGGCAACCTTTCCTTCACAAAGTTGCATAATGAGTGCTGTTCATATGGGACATCTTCCCATAAATGCCTTGGTTCTGTCTTCCCACTTCTTGGCTTGTTGGCTATAACTTCCTCTTTTTCTCCCATTCAAGAAGACATATCAATATGTGAGTAACTGAGGGTTATGAATGTTATTACAGGACTAACTTTGAACTTGTAGTGTATAAAAACAGTTAATCATATTAAAAAATCCCTTAGTTATTTAAACTTTATCTGAAATATCTCACTTATGAACCATCTCTCTCCTGGTTGAACATGACCAGTTTGTTTCCTGACTGGCAAATATTATGATGGAAAAATGTTTGATGAGATCAAGTTAAGATTCATTAACATTCATTAATGCAAGACCCTCCATGCTGTCTTTGCTTAGCTCTCTGCCCCCAGTCTCACTGCTTGCCTACCAAAATGATTGCAGGAGCAGCATGATGCACATTACCTTGCTTCCAGCCTGCATGGATGTTTTCATGCTCTGCTGTCTCTTTGAAATGACCTCCTCTTCTTTCTTCCCTTTTCTTCCTTGCAGTGGCTGTTATGATCTTTAAAGATCTGGTTCAAACATCACCTCCTCCACGATGTTTTTCTGGTTTACCCCTGTCTACTCCCCCAAATCCTCCTCTAAGCTCTTACAACATTCTTTGCATAGCTCTGTCCTTACCACATAGTGTACCTACTTAATATTTTTGTGCCTATTATCTGACTGGACCGTGATGTCCTGTGGACAAGCACTATGTCTTGGTGTGCTTGACACACAGAGTCTGGCACAGTGAATCCCCAGAGTCTAGCACAGTGCACATGTGCTTATCAGTTAATAAAGGGGGAAGATAATTAACATATGAATGAGAATATAGGCAGACAAATCTACTTGCAAATTTCAAGTTTTAAATTTGTAAAGGGGCAAATTTAAAACAAATAGGCAAGCTTTACTTTATGCACTGGACTAAGGGATAAAGTCAACTATCTGTGTCACACTTGAACTACCAGAACACAGAAAACAGCTCTTTCTAGAGGTCTCAATTCTATTGCTTTCCATCCCAGGGTACTCCTGATTTGAATATCTTCCAATTCTCTTACTGCCCTTTTTCTTTTTCACTTAATTCAAAATGGTTAACACATAACTATTAAATTGTTAATAAGGAGGAATATGTATGCTATTAATTTGAAAATATTTTATTCAGAGGATAGACTTGCTGCCAGATTTCAGTGTTGGCTGCACGATAATTAATGAATTTAATTTCTGGTGCCAAATACATCATAATTTGAGGCTGAGGTTATTTGCTAATTGCAATTAGGCTCAGAAGAGAGCCTGTTTTCTTGTCCTGCCATCATCTGTTTACTTCCTTTTAAAATTGCATCTCCCCAAATAAACCTTCTGGAAGGTTCTTCTAGAAGAACACTGGGACCTCTCTCTGGACTTCCGAATGCCCATGAGTTTGTGTTTGCTGAGGACTGTGATAGTTGGCTCTCATATACAGATCACATGTAGGCATGCTGGGTCTGAAGGCCTCCTCCATCTCTTGCTCCCTGTGTGACTTTGAGACAGCTACTTCACCCTTTGAGCCCTACTTTCCTCATCTGATGAAATGGGAATTACTAATACCTAAGTCATAACTACATGTAGTATATTTAAAAATCTGGGGCACAATAGATGCTCAATACTTGGTACTAATATTTTAATCTCTACTTAAACAGGGTTGAGGATCTCTCTATCCAATTATGAGCTAAGTGCCGAATACATTGAGATTCAGGCCCACCTTTCTAACTCTTCTGCACCTGCACCTGGCTCTCATGCTCTCACTTTGAACTGTTATTCTTACATTCACCACCCTTTTAATGCATCATCACCCGGCTCCCAGGTTATAAAATAAGGACTGTCATCTGCCAAGGCAAAACCATAGATGAAGGGGACTCTTCTGGGGGTCAGGCAAGTGAAAGACTATGGCCTTCACTTACCTGACCCCTCTGTGTCACTCAAATGCCTTGGCTCCCTGTTAGGAGAGCCTAGAGTTAAAGCAGGCAGGTGTGTGCCTCATCGTTCATTGTGTATTTGTGTGTGTGTGTGTGCTGACAGAAATGGCATTTGATGCAGCAAGCCAAGGAAGAGAGGGGATGCAGGTGGGGGCAGGAGCTCTGTCGTATTTGATTCCCTCAACTGCGTGCTGCAGAACCAACTGCTCGGCAATGGGCCCCACTCATTATACACCACATCCCCCGGTGGAGCCTCTGTGCATCCCGAACCTGACTTAGCAGGCAGCCGACACATTCCCAACTAATTGAAAGGCAGCTGAGGGGACAGCTGTTCATGTTAACCTGGCCATAAAAGGCTTCTAAGGTTTGTGTTTGCAGTTCTCACAGAGGGAGCCATTGTCTCAGTTCAGGATAACCTGTACTTAGATTTAATTAATTCAATGTTTCTTATCAAGTTGAAATTAGGAGGGTTTTCAGGTCAGCTAGCATGGGAGATCATTTTTGGTTTGTTGGGTAATGAGTTTTGTAAATAAAAAATAGGTGGAGACCTCTATAGCTCCGGATCACAAGAAGGACCGAAACTAGAGAAAGCACCATTTTACTGCATTCCTCAGTCGGTTAGAATTGCGTTGCTTCAACATGAGGAGAGCAGATCAAATCAGGATACTACAGCTTAATACTGGGGTTTTCCCAAAAGAGGAGCTTCCAGGCTATGACTTGGAATTAGTACGTAGTCTCCATTTCTGTTTATAATAATATCTCATGCTCTGAGTGATAATTTTTAGGCTATGAGTGATCATGATTAATTAAAAGGAGACTGAATTATTTTTCATAGCTTGAGTTGAGGCCAGCCTTAGCTGTAGGCAGAGCAATCTCTGATTATTGACTGTGACTTACTTCTGTGGCGCTTGTAATCTTCTTCTATTTCATTTCCTCTTAAAGTCCCTTGAATGGACAGAGGGCCTTTTATTTCTCATCAGAGATAAAGCTTAGCACATGATTCCGATGGGAAAGAAACCCTGGACTTGCACACTCTGCTGTAAGTGACCTTTGTGAGGTATTTTCCTAGTTTCTCTGAGGCAGAAAGAAGTGAGGCAGGTAGAAAGTACTGGACATCTGGAAGGGAATGGGGTGCCAACGAGAGGGAGGTGGAAGGAGGTTGCAGAATGGAGACAGGCTTCACCCTGGTTTGCTTTCTTTTCTACTTAAATTCTTTGTTTTCTTTTAGAATTAATACTATTTTTAATTGACAGTTAATAATTGTAAATATGTCTAGGGTACAATATGATGTTTGGATGTGAGAATACAATGTGGAATGATTAAATCAAGCTAGTTAACATATCCATCATCTCACTTATTATTTTTTGTGGTTAGATATTTGAAATTTGCTCTTAGCAATTTTGAAATATACAATACATTATTAACTGTAGTCACTTTGCTATGCAGTAGGTCTCACAGACTTACTCCTTCTGTCTAACTGAAACTATGTACCTTATTACCTACATTTCCCTATCCACCTTCGACCCCTCAGCCTCTGGTAATTACCACTCTACTCTCTCTACTTCCATATGTTTGAGTTTTTTTAGATTCCACATATAAATGAGATCATGTGGTACTTGTGTTTCTTTGCCTGGCTTATTTTGCTTAGCATAATGTCCTCCAGGTTCATCCATGTTTTCATAAATGATAGAATTTCCTTTTATTGGCTGGGCATGGTGGCTCATGTCTGTAATCCCAGCACTTTGGGAGGCTGAGGCGGACGGATCACGAGGTCAGGAGATCGAGACCATCCTGGCTAACACGGTGCAACCCTGTCTTTACTAAAAATACAAAAAAAAAAAAAAAAAAAAAAATTAACTGGGCATGGTGGCGGGCGCCTGTAGTCCCAGCTACTTGGGAGGCTGAGGCAGGAGAATGGCGTGAACCCGGGAGGTGGAGCTTGCAGTGAGCCAAGATCCGCCATTGCACTCCAGCCTGGGTGACAGAGTAAGACTCCATCAAAAAAAAAAAAAAAAAAAAAAAGAAAAGAATTTCCTTCTATTTAAAAACAGAATAATATTCCATTGTGTATATATACCACATTTTCTTTATTTATCTGTTATCTGTTGATAGACACTTAGCTTACTTCCATACCTTGGCTATTGTGAATAATGCTGCAATGAACATGGGAATTCAGATATCTCTTCAACACATTAATGTCAATTGTTTTGGATATATGCCCAGAAGTAGGATTGCTGGATCATATGGCAGTTCTTTTTTGAAAGTCTTTTTGAGGGCCTGTCTGGTCCCCTTCAAATCCTCTCCCAGCCTTTTCATTGAATATCTAGGTGTCTGTTGGCTTTCGTTCCTCTTGCCAGGAGGAATCAGAAAATAGTGTAAGTAGATATACATTCAAAAGCAGTAGTTTCAGTAACACTTATTGCTTTTTTTTGCTCGTTTGTAAGGAAGATATATGAGAAAAAGGACTAAAACTACAAATCATTTAGGAACAACATCAGATATCAAACACTTTGAAGGTCTTCAGGAAGAGTCAGACTAACAATAGCTGAGTCATGTTCTGTTAAACTCTGTAACCAATATTTAGAAACGGTAAATAATTTCTTCAAGATCACCTAGCTAGACAGCAGGAATTGTGGGCTTAACCACTTTGCTAACTGCTTCTAGAGTCAATTCTGTGGTCTTCAGGTTTTTTGCAGTACACTTGTGGACAGCACAGGATCCTTTTCCTTGAGTTTCTTTCATTTCGTGGATCCTTGGTTCCCCTCAAGAATACCGGTGTATAGGATTGAATCCTGACTTGCATAACAATGAGCTGACTGAAGCTCATTTTCATTTGATTGCTGTTTACTTTGCATCCTCCCAACATGGACCCAGGTGCTCTTTGCTCTTGCCTTGGAGAATCAGATTCTTTAGGTGATCTGATTTGGTGCTTAACACTCCTACTGCTTTTGCTTTTCTTCTGCGAAGCTACCTTCTTGATGTAGCTGTTTTGAGATTTATGTCATTATTAATCCAAGCAAACCCGAACAGGTTTGCCCTCTGTTGATTCTCCTGTAAGATACTTCAGTTTTCCTTCTCCTTCCATACTTGCCTTTTGCTGTGTCCCCTTCCTTACAGGTATGTTAGCCTGTCCTGAGCTTAAAAGAGTCACTATGACCAAAGTAGGCCTGTACAAGGAAAATAGATTTCCAAAACATTGGCTGAAAATTCAATGCAAAATTTTAATTAATTTCCAGTCCATTTCAGCAAATCGTTTTTCTCTTCTCTGCATATTTCATTTAATAGGAGCTTTTCTTTAACAAGTCAAAAATACCAGACCAAAGAGAAGAACAAAATGAGGCATTCATGAGATAATTCAGTGGTGGTTTTTACCCTGGAAATTTACATGTTCAATGCATGAAGTGGAAGAGTTGGGCTATGTTTGATATTATGAAATATCACAAACCAGCATTAGCTTTTTCTGGAGAAGATGAGGAGTATCTAGCTAATGGTACCAGACACTTGAAGTCATGCTGAGCAAGGCATGAAATATTTACCATCTCTTTTTAGGTGAGAAGGAAGATTCCTCATTAAAATTTCATATTTACATTTCCATCTATCAGTCTGATTTCCAGTTTGTGCCATGTTCTCAAATTGTCAAAGAGCTCATATCTTTAGAAAATGAATTGTGAGGGAGCCTCTACAGCATGTCTGTTAAATTTTCCTTAGACCAGGATGGTTGAAAAAAACCTTGCGTATTTTTGGACAAGGGGAGGCAGTTTATTCTCATTTATGTAAGGAGCCTGAACCTTGCAGGGAGGCTCACACGTGCCCCGACCACTTGCATAACTGCACTTACAGACAGCAGTTCTTTCCTCCCCTCTTGGAGCTTAAGCAACAAGGATAAGTGATAGTGAATTCTGACTTTGTCTATCTTAATCTCTAAATGCACTGTAGTTTGCCAAATATTTTTGAGTTAGCTGACATATTTTTTGAGAGCTATATCTCATATACAAAGGTGCAGGCTGTCTACTTTAGTGCTTTGCCACTCAAACACAGAGCTTTCTGATGACACATATTCACTGTGATGTACAATTTGTGGTGCATCGATTTGTAGTTTGCACTTCCTATAATCACTTTTATAACTTAGCACTCAATTATAGTACTTGTTTTGGGAATGCGTGCCTGTCTTATACTCTTTCTTACCCTAGAATTTTTTGGAGGACACATTTATTAAGCATTCATTCAACAAATATTGGTTAAGTTCCTCCTAGGTATCAAGTGCTGGGTGCTAGAGATTTGAGTATAATTGCATTGTTCTTGTCGGAAAGTTTATCTTTAAAGAGCAACATAAGTAAATAGAAAGTCACAAATGTGTGAGTGCATGTGTGTGTATATGCACGTGTATGTGCACATTCCTGTGCCTGGAGAGGCAAACGAGAGCCTAACCTGTGTTGCAAAAATGTGCTTGTCCTCAGGGGAAAGCTAAGAACAAAGAGAAGTCCCTTGCTGTCATTGTTCCATTTACATGCCTCTTAGAGGGAGGGACCAATGTGAGATTTCAGAGGTTGAAGTAGAGAGACAGAAATAGAGGCGGAAAGCTAGAGGCAAAGAGAGACAGCAACCAGTTGGGAAAAAAGCAACCAGTTGGGCAGAAAATAAGACAAGCAGATTTGTGATGTGAGCACAGTTGTAAGGGAATCCCCTGAAACAGAAGAGAAAGAAAATTCAACTTCAAGTGTCGTCATTTCGGACCCATCTTGAGGCACTAAATAACATGTGACCCGGTCAACAGATTCTGTCCTGGAAGTTGGCAGAGCAGTCTTACATTTCCAGGATCTTCCACTCCAGTAGCCTCTAGTCTTATCTCTGACTGCAAATGATTCCTGAGCCCCACTCTGGGTGGCCTGAGTTGACACCCACCCCAGTCCTCCTGTGTGAAGGCCAGAGTATGGATTCAAGCCTGACTTTTCTTACTTTTGCTCTGATATTAAAGGATCTACTTTAAAAATCTTGTGGGTATATTTTGCACAGCTCTAGTTGATGTTACTATTTTTTGGAAATGCTCTATAATAGTTTCCTCAACCATTGTTTTAAAAGTTTAATTTGATTATTTGGGTATAGGCCATAATCTGGTGACCCTATACATTCAGGGAATGTTAACCCTCTGATTCAGAAATCAGAAACTTGTTTTCATTCTCCCCCTTTAGCTCCTTTTCAATTTCTCTGTGTCTTTTAACACCTATTGCCACTGCCTTGACTTAGGCCCCCTCCTTCCTTTCTCCCTCCCTCTCCACTCTTCTTTCTGTCTCCTTCCCTCACTTGCTTGGATTAACACATTGGAGTCCTCAGTTGTCTTCTTGCCTTTAATCCAGCCTCTCCTTCATCCCCAGTCTCTCTTCTCGTTTGTGTCCTCTCTGATGTCAAAGACAAAACTAAGTTCAAGATAAAATTAACCTAGGTTGTTTGTTCATAAACTTGGAGTAAGGAAACCCATCTACTGTCTCTTTTGTTTCAGCAGAGTTTCAAAGGCATAGAATGTAAAATCAGTTTTATAGGATAAAAGAGGAAACAATGAGGCAGTCTCTAAATGTTACATGTTTTGTGACTTTGGAAGTTTTTGGAAGCGGGAGAGACTTTCCAATTTGTCTTGAGTACATTTGGCAGTCTTTGTTTGGCTACAAGAGGGCAAGCTAGCAGTTTGGGGATTTCAAAAAAGGAAGGACTGTCCAATATGGGTGGAGGGTTTTTGGTGGCTGGCCATTTCTTGAAATGGAGGGAGCTGATGGGTTTCTTTTTAGGGTGGTGGTCTTCATGAGAAGCTCAATGCCATGGAAGGTAGTCTTGCAGCTAATGTTATCTTTATGCTTAATCTTCTTCAATGACTCCCCTTTTCCTTCAGGAGAAGACCAATTTCTTCAGCCTGTTATACAGGCCCTTTCTTAATTCTTGAGTCTCATAAAGTACTTTATGCCTCAGTCATACATAATGACTAACAGTTGCTCAAACACATGTGAGCTCTCTTTCTCCTTTTCCCTTGGGACTTTACATGTTACATTTCTTCTACCTTAAACTTTCTGCATCCTTACCGTTATACATGCACACACACGTAGAGAGTCTTCATTTATTTATTTATTAAAAAACTTCCCCCAGATGTTAATGTATAATTGACAAACAAAATTGTATATCTTTGTGCTGTACAGTGTAATATTTTGATATACACATACATGGTGAAATGATTAAATCAAGCTAATTAACATAATCATCACTTCACATACTCATTTTTTTCTGTCATGAGAAAAATTTGAGATCTACTTTCTTCACAATTTTCAAGTATAATTTTTAACTATAGTCATCATGCTGTACAATAAATCTCTGAAACTTATTTATCCTTTCTAATTGATACTTTGTACCCTTTGACCAACATCTCTCTTCATTAACCACTCCCTCTCCCTAGCCCCTGGTAAATACCATTCTACTGTCTGCTTCTATGAATGCATCTTTTAAGATCCCACATATAAATGAGATTATACAGTATTTGTCTTTCTGTGCCTGACTTATTTCACTTCAGTTAATGTCCTTCAGGTTCATTCATGTTGTTGCAAATGATAGCATTTCCTTCTTTTTTAAGGTTAAATAGTCAAATAGTCTTCTACCGTGTATATATGCCACATTTTCTTTATCCATTCATCTACTGATGAACATGTAGGTTTTCTACATGTTTTAGCTATTGTGAATAAGGCTGCAATGCACATAGGAGGGAAGATACCTGTTGGAAATACTGATTTTAGTTCCATACCCTCCCAGTCTCTTGTTTGTTATCCATTTCCAAAGCTGCTTCCACATTTTCAGGTATCTTTATAGCAATGCCCCATTTCTCAATACCAATATTCTGTATTAGTCAGTTCTTACAGGTGCTATAAAGGAATGCCTGAGACTGAGTAATTTACTTTAAAAAAGAAACCGGTTTAAGTGGCTCATGATTCTGCAGGCTATACAGGAAGCATGATGGCATCGGCTTGGCTTCTGGTAAGGCCTCAGGAAACCTAGAATCATGGTGGAAGGTGAAGCGGGGAGCCAGCACTTCACATGGCCAGAGCAGAAGAAAGAGAAGGCGGGGAAGGTACCACATACTTTTAAAGAATCAGATCTCACAAAAACTCACTGTCATAAGAAGAGCACCAAGGGGCAAATCTGCCCGATGATCCAGTCACCTCCCACCAGATCCTACCTCCAACATGGGAGATTAAAATTCAATATGAGATTTGGGTGGCGATAGAGATCCAAACCATATTATTCCCTCTACTCTACTGTACATTTCATAAAGGTAGGAATTAGGAACTATGTGTCATCATCTTTGTAGTCTTAGTGATCAGCACTTATTAGGGGCTCAATAAATATGAGTGAATTGATTAAACCATTAATGAATTATTGCTTAGAGTTTTCCTTTCACACCAAACTTTACCACAGTGTATGATGGAAAGCTTACTCAAAGAGAATGAGGATTCTCTGCAGCCTCAGTCATGGTTTCCTGATTTTTGCTTAAACATCACCAGAAACTTCAACAGCAACTCATTACTGAAGTTTTTCAGTAGTTACTTTTTTGTAGCATAAGCATCTCATGTGTGTTGGTGTTCTACACAAGGCAGTCACTCATTGTACATTTGTTGAGGTTTGTCTTCCAATGACTGATGATACTGTTTTTATTTGCAAAGGCATATTCCAGCTGGAACAATTCAAGCCTCTTGTCAAAGAGGATGGTGGTAGGTGCAAGGCTGAAATGGTTTCTAATAGATTCCTCTTTTAATTCTTTTGTATACTGCATCCCCCACCCTACTCCACAATCTTGAGCCAATAGATCTTTAAGAGTGGAAACAGTCTCGCCACCAGGTTTCTGATAGGACTGCCTGCAGGCATCATAGCATTAGTTCAAATGTGCTTTTAGTTTGAGATTTTCTTTTTTAACTTTCAAAGTGGTAAAACAATGCTTAGAATCTATATGTTATTCCTTAGCAGGTGCTAATTTTATTTTCTTTTCAACAATTGTTGCTTAAATATTTATAAGGAAGTTTCCCTGGGTGCCAGGTAGGTGGCAGAATTGCTCACATGGAAGAAAGAAAACATGCAAGAAAGGAAATTTGTTGTGTTCTAATACTTTTCTTTCATGACTACCACCTGGTCAGCCTCTAAATTATGCATGCTTACATGAATTTTGTATTTACTTTTTGCCTTCAGTATATTGGGAAACACTATTTTGTAAACTATCTGAGTCTAAAATGAAATATGAGCTAACTAAAGTCAGCATCATATTAAAAATACCTCAGGTTGACTTTAGGAATATAAGAATGCTTCATCCTTAGGAGAACCTCACAATACACTCACACATACTCATGTGTGAGTATGTATATTCACACATACATGTGACACAATATACACATATCATACATGTGATACTATAAATCAGGAGTAGATTGGGTTGGGAGAATGATCTCGTACAATGTGGAAAAAGAAATTGGATCCATACTTATTTCATATTGTGAATATGGTATTGTGAGGTTCTACCCTTGGGAGAATCTTACAATATACTCATCAATATGCCATATGATGAGTATACACAATATACTCATATGCTATACCCATTATAGTCATCATATGGTATGGGGATACCATAATGTAGTATCAATATCGTACATTAATAGACTAAAGAAAAAAAGTGTAATTTCTTAAGAGGTGAAAAACAAAACACAGCATTTGATAAAGCTGGACACTTATTTGTGATTAAAAAAACACTTAGAAAACTGTGACCAGAAAGTAATTTCCTTGACTTCACAAAGTCTCTATACAAACATCTTATATGATGGAGAAACATGATATGTTGCTTTTAAGATTAGATCAAGAACAACATAGAATTGCCTATTATCACCATGGTATTTAACAAAGTATAAATTCTTAGATACATAAGTAAGAGATGAAAAAATAAAAGGGAAAAGATTGAAAGAGAAAAGACAAACTTTATTCCTTAAAGATGATAAGTTCATCTACATAGATAACCCAGTATCCTCTACAGACACTATTAGAACAAAGAAAACACTCTGAAAGGTTACCAGATTCAAAATTCATTAAGTATAATCAGTGGCGTCTCTTCCATCCCGGCAGACATTATCTTCACAAAGTACCATTCTGAAATAGGGAACAAAACAGCAATAATTGAATTTATAATTGTCTTTGCAGATAAAAATTTGGGAGTATTTAATAAGACTTGAATAAATAAATATTTATACTGTATTTGTGATGGAACAACCTAACCTTATAAAAGTATTGTCTCTCAGAATTCATTTTCAAATTGTAGTAGTCCATTTTAACACTACTATAAAGATATTACCTGAAATTGGGTAATTTATAAATAAAAGAGGTTTGATTGGCTCACAGTTCCACGTGACTGGGGAGGCCTCAGAAAACTTACAATCATGGCGGAAGGGGAAGCAGGCACCTTCTTCACAAGGTGGCAGGAAAGTGAAAGCAAGCAAGAGAGGAACTACCAAACGATTATAAAACCATCAGATCTTACAAGAACTCTCTCATTACCACAAGAAAAGCATGGAGGAAACTGCCCCCATGATTCAATTGCTTCCCACCAGGTTTCTCCGTCAACACCTGGGGATTACAACTGAAGATGAGATTTGGGTGGGGACACAAAGCCAACCATATCACAAATTCAATGCAATTCCAGTAAAAATTTCAAAAGGAATGTTTGAGTAACTCAACAAACATTCTAAACTTTCATGGGAAAATAAAAGTTCATAAGTAACTGGGTTGACTTTGAAAGAGAAGAGCAAACATGGGGCTTGCTATAGCAAATATGAAGCCATGCTATACATCATTGTGATTTTAAAAAGTGTAGTACTAGTGCAGAGATAAATATATCAATTGGAAAAAAAATAAGAGATTATAACAATAGATTCACATGTACCTGGAGACTTCACGTATAACATATGTGATACCACAAGTCAGGAGTTGGTTGGGTTGGGAAAATGGTCTCACACAATATTAAAAAAATGAAACTGGATCCATACTCACATCATATACTAAGATAAATTACACAGAGATTAAAGCCCACACTCAAGAGGTAAAGCTATAAAATTAAGAGAAGAAAATATGAGACAATTTTCAGTAATATTGGAAAGACCCTCAAAGCACAAACCACAAAGCAGAAGATTTATAGGCTTGACTGTATTAAAGGATTTCTGTTTAACAAAAGGCACCATAAATACTGCTAACAGATGGATAACAGTCTGGGAGACGACATTTACATTATCTGAAAATAACATCTAGAAAATACAAGGAATGCCTGCAAATTAACAAGAAAAAGCTGGAAAACCCACTGGAGAAAGTAAGTATAGAATATGAGTCACTGTGTTACTGAGGGAGAAATCTGTAATGATTATATGAACACAAGCAGATGCTCAACCATATTAGTAATCAAAGAAATGCAAATCAAAATAAAAAATAAAATACCACTCTGCCTTCATCAGACTGCTTAAGCCCCAAAAGGTGGATAATTTCAAATACTGTGAGAATGTGGAGGAAGCAGCAGATCCCTCACACACAGCTGACAAGAGGAAAAAATTATACAGTAATTGTGCGGTGCAAAATGACAGCAAAAAGTGGACTTTAGATGGTTAAGGGCTCACCAATCCCACTTCAGAGTAGCTTCCACATGTCACTGAATGGATGTGTTTGAAGATTTTCATTACAGCACTTTTGGTGGTAACAGGGAATTGGAGGCAACCCATGTTGACATTACTAGGGGAATGGATTTGTAAAATAAGATGATTTAAGCTATCGATTACCTTGCAAGAATATTTTGTCATCTAGATACACATATAACAATATAAATGCACTCAAAAGCAGTACTGAGCAAGAAAAGTAGGAAACCAAATGAGATCCATATGCATTACGCATTTCTTAAGAAAACGTACCTATGCGATGACACACATGCTTATACATTGGGTTGGAATATATGAGGGATTGGAAGTGGGGATCAGAAATAAACAAAAAATTTGTTTAAAAATAACATTTTAAAATTTTTGCATGACCTAAAAATGGGAGTGTGCCACAAACTGACTAAAAAGATACCTGGGCAGAATTTACACAAGACTCTGAACATACATGTATTGCTTATTTAGGGAAATATTTCCGGGGATAGTAAGAACGCTTTTTTTTTTTTTTTTTTAAGAAAGGGTCTCCGTCTGTCACCCAGACTGGAGTGCAGTGGTGCAATCACGACTCACTGCAGCCTCGACCTCCTGGGTTCAAGTAGTCCTCCCACCTCAGCCTCCTGAGTAGCTGGGATGACAGGCACGTGCCACCATGCCCTACTAACATTTGAAATTGTTTTTGTAGATGTGAGATCTCACTATGTTTCCCAGGCTGGTCTTGAACTCCTGGGCTGAAGCATTCCTCCTGTGTTGGCCTCCCAAAGTGCTGGGATCACAGGTGTGAGCACGCCGGGCCTTTAAGGGAAATAACTTTTCTGGAGTCTTAGAATAAATACAAAGACGAAATATTAAATGGCCTTAGGTGTACTCTAATAATTATTAATGGTGTATATCCTCATGCTTTAATCAGTTTTTTAGCTATACAGTCATACATCATTAACTCCATTTAACAACGATGGAGATATGTTCTGAGAAATGTGTCATTTGGCAATTTCATCATCTGTGAACAACATGGAGTGTACTTACACATAGATAGCATAGCCCACTATACACCTACGTCATATGGTTAATACATTTGAAATTGTTGACACCTTTCTTGACTTTTTTTTCTGGAGGCTATAATGTTATTAATTGAGAAAATACAATTTCTAACATGCTAGCGTAATTAGTAAGCTTTGTACAAAACCTGCTAAATAGGGACTATTCTACATCCCATGTCATCAGTTTTGAAATGTGTAAACATTTTAACTCAAACATGTTCACAAGTACTGCCTTTTTAAAATTCAGACTTTCTATTAACATTTTATAAGACAAAACATCAATTATGTTATTATACTTTTAATGTTGCAAAATTTTATTCCTTTCAACTAAAAATAGAAGCTGCATCAAAAGCTTCATCTACACATGGAGATAGTTCAATTACATAATTTCAAGATAAAATCTTGTTCACCATTTGAGCTTTCATTATTTAATTTGTTGATCCATTTCTAACATCAGTAGGGGGTAAATTTCAATGTCTTCCTGTTGCAGCATAAAAAAAACTTCATTACACAAGAAGCTTCAAAAACTGAAGATTTTTGTGTATGGTTTGCTGAATAATTTGCTTAAGAATTTCCAATTGATACTTAACAAAACACAAGCAAAGTTCAGAAAATTTGTTAGCGAAAAATTCAATATCAGCGTAGGTCACTTAGGTTGGTTTACGAAGTAGTGCTTCAGAGGCTCAAACATTTCTAAAATCCAATTGATATTAGATGGCAAAAGATAAAGTATGCACAGAAATGTTTTAGGATATTCAACATTAGTTCAATCACAGACATTTTGCAGTTCAGTCACTCTGACTACCTATATGCTCTAATTAGTAGAACGTTATAGTTTGAATACGATTATGAATTATAATATTTGTGTACCATAACTAATTACAAGTACATTAGTTTGCTCCATAGATTTCTTCAAGTAGGGATGTACTTTTTTCTACAACAGTGTTCTCTACCAAAATTTGTATTCTTATCACTCCAAAATAGGTAATTTTATCTTCAAGTTTGAACATCTTAACCTAGATTACAATAGCACTTGCAATAATGTTAGAAATTACTTCTTCTATAAAATGAGCTTCCAAAACTTTGCTTTGCTTCTAAAACTTAAATTAAAAATAGAATGATTACAGAAATTGCTGATTTTTTCATTACAGTGCTGATGGCATGGATATAACACAGGCATCATTCTCTTGTTTGAATGCAATTTTTCTACTTAATGGTGTTAATTTTGACATATGCCAAGTATATTTGAAATTGAAAATGAGCAAAATTAATTTAGAGAGTAATTAGTTTGATCTAGGTGAAAAGTCATGGTTCACAGAGTGATATGCAAATGCATGTCTGTTTCTGTGTATGTTAAATAGTTGTCTTGAGATACAGTCTTTTTCAAGTAACTACCAACTTTTGAGTCAGATGCCACTGCTTCTCATACATTTGTGTTTTTAGTTTTCTTGTACTCAATATCACTACCTGCCCCTTCCCCTACTGTGGATAAATGTCAACACATGTTATGTGCAAGTTATACTTTCATCATCAACTTTGTAAATAGGTTTGGAAATAGGTCAAATTTCTGATATCCAGTTCAGCAATTTAAGAATGTACATTTTCAGTTACTGCAACAGCAGTGTTAATTGAAAAATAGAAAGAAAACCCCAAAATATAAAATAAGTAAACATTGTAGAATGGCACCATATAACAAACGACAAAACCTTTGTGGCTAACTACTCTCTATATGTTCTGCAACAGGAGTGCCCATCCTCCCTTCCCTGTACATACTTTACATCTCAAGACTGGAAGAAGTTAGTTGTTCCTGGTTGCTAGTGTCTGAGCATGGTGTGCTGTAATCACTGAGCACCCTGGGCAATGTCTTTCCAAGTGAGTTATTGGTTACATTGTATGGGAAAGGGCCAGGAAAGAAAATATGGGTATGGAAAATCATCTCTTAGATTTTAGCATGTATTCAAGTCAGAAATCTGTTTGTACACTACCAGATGAGATCATGGCAGGAGCTGGTGCTACAAAGGGGAGGTCTATCAAGCCCATTCTGCCTTATTTTAACATAGTTATTAATAATGATATCTCATAAAGAAATGGAGAGCGCAGATAGTATGGACATTGGGGCAACAGGCACACAGCAGGACAGTCCTGAGCAAGCTGCAATGGGCACTCACTGCATTAGCAATATTTTTAGTAGAAAGAACCATTTTCTGGGAAGTGTGTATGAAGCACACATATTTAGAATACTGGTCATAATCTGAGCTAATGGAGATGGATCTTAGGATGGGTAAGTTTAAATTGCTGGCAATTTCCCAATCTTCCTATCATGGCTACATATGATTTTAATGTTTAAAATTTAAATTCCTAGGAGTTGGAGACCTAGAAAGTCCAATCTTCAGAAACTATGTAGAGCAGGGATGGGAAATTCATTCAATTCCTTCTGTGTAGCCTTGCATGCACATTTGAAAGTTCCAGCACCCCTCCTTTGATACCAAGGGGGCACTGCATAAATGGGTCTTTGTCTTCCTCTCAGTGTCCTGCTTTGTTGGTCAATTATTTGTCTTGCTTCCAGGCTGTGATTTC
Organism: Chlorocebus sabaeus; assembly: GCF_047675955.1. Classification (NCBI taxonomy): domain Eukaryota; kingdom Metazoa; phylum Chordata; class Mammalia; order Primates; family Cercopithecidae; genus Chlorocebus; species Chlorocebus sabaeus. Next base: position 13,986,795 of record NC_132913.1, read on the forward strand.
AGCTTCTAGCCAGTTTTTCATTATGTTCCTTCCTTCATACATAGACATAGGATTTCTATTAATTTTCTAAACTCTAATTCTGGCTTATCTCTTTGAATATAATTTAGATGATTCCTGTGTACACTAATTTAACATATCAAACTAAATGTTTCTTCCAATTCCAGTTAGCCTGGCTATCCTTGTTTTTTCAACTTATTCATTCCTTAGTTCATTCATGTATTTAGTACACCTTTACTAAGCACACATGTGTCTGTGACTCTCAGTGGGCATCTTCTAGTTCTAGGAGAGGGTTCTGAACACTCTTTTCTCTTTGAATCTCATATGCTGACCATACATGCTGTCAAAAGAAAAACTTAAAGCAAATTAAATTTAAGAGTTTAATTGAGCAAAGGACAATTCACAAATTGGGCAGCCCCCGAACAAGAATAGGTTCAGGGAGGCTCTGCTGTTGCTGTGTGGTTGAAGATTTATGAACAGAAAAATGAAAGTGATATGCAGAAAACAGATGTGGAATAATACAGAAACAGCTGGATGGGTTACAACTCAGCATTTCTCTTAGTTAAATGTGGTTTGAATAGTTGGGTGCCCTTGGCTAAAACTCAGTGATTGGAAGATGAGTGGCTACAGTCCGTTTACACATCCAGTTAGGGTATAGTTCACTATGTAGGGAGATACCTGTAGGCTGACCTTAAAATATGTAAGGAAATAGCTTTAGGCTAAAGTAATTTAACAATGCTTATGGGCATTTTAAATTTATTATCTTGCACTTGTGGATAAGTAAGAAACATTTGGGACAATAAACACAAATGTGAATCACATGCTGAAAATAATGGTGATCAAAAGGCAGCATTGGAAGAATGTTGAGTCTTTCAGTCTGACAATGCAGGAAAAGAAATGGGTGAAACCATTCCAACAGAGTCTGGTGGGCAGTGAATTAGCAGTATGACTAGCTAACACACAATATAGATTGGAAAACACATCCTGTTACTTCTAAATAACTGAGATGTCTTCAATAGATATATATGAAAAATCATGGAACTCTAACAAATTCAATAACTTTTAAAGGAAGAATCAGGGAAAATTCTACAATTACATTTTCTTGAAGAAGCAAGTGAATGATGATAGGTGAACAAAAGTGGGAATGTTTTATATAGAGAGACAGCAGCATATGCAAAATCGAAGAAATGTGAAAGCCCATGTAATTAAAGAGATAAATTATAAAAATAAGTTTTTAAAAGCTGAAATTTTGCAGCACTTGTGAAACAACATACAAAGGATAGGACTACAGGAGAATGTGGGAAAACAGAAACTGGTTTTAGGATTATGAAACTTTATTGTTATTGCTAGTAAAATATAATTTGTTTTAAAAGTCTGAAGAAAAGTCTGAAGAAAATAAACTGAATTTTTTAAAAGAGTAAGTTTTCAATTGGACTTTTCTCTGTTTTGGTTATTGTGCTTATCAGGAACAACCACACTGACACAATTTTAATATGATTGTCATAATTGAGGTTACCACATCCTCTAGCAAATTATTGCTATTCTGAATGTAGGTAGGAATTAATTATATGCTTTCTCCTAATTTCTTCACCTTCATCCTTTGGAGTACCTTGAGTAAGCTTTCATCAATGCAAGGCTTAATTTTGGTCTAACCAAGCTGACCGCCTGCATGTATACTAACTGTGCCATTTCCTTGTTTTTATTGGTTGCAAATAGGACAGCAATGTTCTTTTCAATTTCAAATCTGAAGTCTGGTTTGAAGAGCAGATGAGGAGCTGGGAGATCTGGAGTTAACATCAGATCGTCTATTTAACATACTGTTTCAAGTTTCTTCTTTTAAGAGTGTAGTTTCCTTTGTGAAAAAAGATGGTACTAGCTTAACCTACTCACACAGTGATCATCAGGTTCAAATAAGATGGTGCCTGTGAATGACCTTTAAAAAGTGTAGAGCACTAGACATGTTTGAGGTGGCTTTCATATTGATCAGGAAGCTAATTTGTAAATACTGGGATAAAATTGACACATTTAAATATGTTGGTGGTTTTGAGCAGTGGTTTCTTACATGACTAAATTTCATTGAATTAATTCTCTTCAAGGTAAAAGTGAATATGAAAGTTTCTACCATCATGATCAGGTTGTAATTTCTTTTTATAGGGATTTTATTGTCTAAATTGAGCTAGTATCAATATTTATGACAAAAGATGCGTATATTGATTTAAAGATCAAACACTTGGAAGCCAGAATGGTATGCCTTATAATAGTAATAGATACTACTTATAGTACTTATTATGCATCAAATGCTACAATAAATGCTATACATGAATTAGCTCATTGAATATTCAGAATGACTCCATAGGGTAGATTCAATTCAGATTCATTTTATACACAGACTAAGGTCTAGAGAGGTTAAGTTGGTTCTTAACCAACCCTGTCTCATCTATACTCCTTAGAGATGCAATATTGTGTAGGAGCATGGACCTGAGTTTGAATTTCACCTTCACTACAGATTAGCTAAGTGACTTTGTGTGTTTTAGTTAAAATGTGTGAGAATCATTTTCTTTTTTTTGAAATGAATTTTTTTTAAAAGGTGAAAATATATGCTTACCAAAAGGTTGTGGTAAAGACCAAATAAGATTTGTGAAACATTTATTACAGGGCTTAGTACATTATACATCCTCAATGAAAGGCAGTTCCCATTATGATTATCATTGTGGCCATTATTAATTTAAGGATGCTTTTAGTACTTGGTAGTATTACAAAAAGTAAAAGACAAAATCCCTTGCTGCAAGGTGTTTAAAATAAATTATTCTATAAGTTTCCCTTTAACCTGCCATCATTATTGCTCAGCGTAATCTATAATAAAAAATGTCAGTAACCTTAGTTCCAACTCATTAGCCTTCGTTTTGCCTCTAGCAATTACCAGTCTAGTTACTTCCATTTCCATTCTCACCTTCTCTTCTGGGCCTTCACATGACTGAGGCTTCAGTTCTTCCTTGATAGTGATTTTGGCTCTTCTTAAAGATTGTGCTCTGGGGGACTCCTTTCTTGTACCCAGGCATATAGCATTCCTCCTCACCCCTTCTCTTCCCCTCTACTTCCTAGAGGTAATCCTTAGTGTGATGTGGGATAGTCAGAAAGAGAGGAATATGTCTCCTGAGAAAGTCCTTTTTGGTTTCAGAATTAGTGGATGCATACTGTGTATCAGACCATGTGGAAATGGGTCATGTCTGCTTTGCAAACCACTGTTCAGAATTTAAGAGAGTACTTGGAGCATAGTTGATACCCAAAAAAGAGTTGCTAAATGCATGAATTTTCCAACTTCGTCTTTTATAACAACCCCAAGAGGTAGATGTTGTTATCCATACTGTAATAAAATGTGCAAAATGAAGCTTGGAATCCTGAGGGAATGTGCACAAGGTCATGTGGTAGCTGCTAAGAGGCTGACTCCGGATTCTAATTTAAGCAATCTGACTCTGGTGCCTGCCACTCAGTCACTACAAAACATGACCTCCCACAATGCCTTTGGGTCACTATTGGAAGTCTGCGACTTCTGAGAGTCATACATGGCCATGGTTAGAGTTAAAAGTTAGATTGGATTGTACTGCTATGTTCAAGGGGAAAGCTGTGAAATCTGGCTTCCTGAATTCTTGTAGGCTTTAGAGTGAGCAGCACCTGGTCAGAGTTGAAAACTAGTCTGAGGGGCACTGCTGTGTGCAGAGGGCAAGCTGTGTTTTGTTGCATGTCATGCCATGTAGTTTCCTATCCCATGTCTTGTGATGCTTTGGTCATTATCTTTCATTACACTAATTGGAGATCATTTTGTTACCAAATAGCCTCCATCTCTAAAGAATGACTATGAAATTAAGGTTGACCCTCAGCATCAGAAGGTCCTAGCACCACATTTAAAAATTCAGGAAGGATGACATCAGCAAGATGGCCTAGTAAAAACCCCTAATGCTTGTGTCCCCAAAGCCCCCTTCCTGGCAAATAAAGCCAAAACAACAAATAAACAAGTACATTTTGATGAAAATCACTGAAGGAGAGCACCAGAGTACATCAAAGAAGTCACAGAAACTTTGGTGAGCACAGAAACTCAGAACTGCCACATAGAGAATGAATGGAAACACCAGGCCTCTACAACTCCATCCTCAAGCCCAGATCAGCTGGCAACCAGGAGGAACATCTTCCTTCATCACAAAGGTAAGCATGAGGAGTCCAGCAGCCCCTATCTGCACCTTGGACAACTATAGTCCTGACCACTGGAGACCCCTGCAGTCCTCACAGGCACTAAGCCCAGCTAAGGAAGCTGCCTGGAATCCACATGGCTGTACTCCTGCTAACGAAGGAGACAACACTGTGTCCTGCTCCCTGTGGTCCATGTGCCTACTGCACTGTACCATTGTGGAAATTGAACTACTGCTGGAGTATGTTCTGCTCCAGGGGTCAGTAGCCAGGGCACCCTTTCATCCCTGAGTCTAAGCTGCCACAGAGTCACCCTTTTCCTGTGTCCAGACATTCTTAAACTGATCTATGAGCAGCTGTTACACCCTTAACTGTGGGGCCAAGTGGGCAGTAGAGCTGCTCCACCTACCCTTCCCAGTGGCAGCTGTGTCCCATGCTCTCAAGGTGGAATCAAAGCTGCACAGTCTTTCCTGGGGAAATGGTGCCTTGGGGTACAGTCGCTTCTCAGTAGCTTCTGTGCTCTGCCCACATGTGCCAGAGCTGAAGCAACACCTGACAATCAGGGGAAATGGTGCCTTGGCAACCCAGAGCAGTCATACCCCCTGTGCCTGTGCTACCTTGGTAGCCTGTCTCCTGGGAAAATTGTACCTTGGTGGGCCAGAGCAGTCACGCTTCCCCAGGCCTGAGCTGAAATGGCACATTGACCCCTAAGAAATTGATGAACTGGACAGTTGTGAATCCCAGGACAGGGCTGATGTAGTACCCTGCATCTCAGGGAAACAGAGCAGTGGCTAAGCTGAGACACCAAACCTTGTAGGCCAAAAAACTCTCATATCCTGCTTTCTTGGAACTGGACTAGCCCTCTAGAGACTGAGGTGCTAAGACACTTCTCTCCCTGGGGAGTGGAATCATCACTGTGCTGCTCACCTTCGCCCAGGGTCTAAATGACAGCTGCACGCCGCCATTCTGGAGTCCTTGCTGCTGCTGCTCCTGCTCTCACAGAGTCTGGGATACTTTTCAGTCCCACTGTCCCAGGGTCTAGAATCACCACTACATGGTGCCTCATCTCCTGGGACTTTTTTTTTTTTGACTCTGGTTCCCTGATTGCAGCTGTACCCTGCTCCACAGGCCCAAACCTCCAGATCCTCTCTTCTTACCTGAAGCTGAACCAGTGCTGTGCCCTTCTCCCTAGGGTCATAATAACAGAGAAAAACTTGGACCCCTGACAGTGAGCTGCTACAGCATCCTTCAGAGTCACAGATCTTGGCTCTGTTGGAAGTTTACATCCAATCCTGCCACAGAGAATGAACTTACACCTCAAGATCCAGGTGCCACATTTGGTTTCTGAGACCCCACGCCTAGGAACCTAGCTCCACAGGTACCATAAGTACCTGCACTTGAAACCCAGTGATGCTGCAGCTGCTTCTAAGCTGTGTCAGACTCAACACCAAGAAGGATCACCTTAGCTCAGTCTTTCCATTGTGGGGAAAATAATAATAGAAGGGCCCCAAAAGTTCTTGCCACTGAGGACTTTAACAATCTACATTCCCACCACTGCTGCAACAAACTTTGGCAGCCCAGGCCATTGAGTCACTCACAGTTATTGCTGAGGTTGATTGCAGCTGAAGGAGTTGCACAGTGACTATACCACTGTAACTATCCTAAAACAGAGTCACCACACCAAATGTTGCACTAAAACCCAACTGCAAGTGAAAGCCTTTCCTTACAAAAGCCACTCTATGAAGTTTGCAAGAGAAATTATTCCACCAGTTGCAGAAACATTGATACAGGAACACAAGAAATATGAAAAAGCAAGGAAATATGACACTACCAAAGAAACACAGTAACTCTTCAGTAATAGATCTTAAATAAAAGGAAATCTATGAGTTGCCAGAAAAGGAATTTAAAATAATGATCTTGAGGAAACTCAGCAAGATACAAGAGAATACAGAGAGATAATTCAACAAAATCAGGAAATCAATTCATAATAAGAAATTTAACAATAGATGGATATCATAAAAAGCAACCAAACAGAATTCCTGCCCCTGAAATATTTATGAATGAAATAAAAAATGCAAGAGAGCCTAATCAAATTAATGCACAAAATTAACAACCATAGATAAATTTGGTTTGTCTGTTTTTCATAGGCAGCATTATTTAGAATATGTCTTGTACTAGTTTTAGCTACTCATTCATTCATTCATTCATCTAGTAGTCACTCATTTAAAACCTAGAAAATCCAATCTACTCATATTTGAAGTCTTGATCCTACCACTTGTGTTACTATTAAGACTAAGTACTAAGCTCTCTTGACCTGTGTATTTGGCTGTTGTTGCATTGCTCTAAGGAAACACCTGAGACTGGGTAATTTATAAAGAACAGAGGTTTGGTTGGCTCATGGTTCTGCAGGCTATACAGAAATTATGGTGCTGGCATTGGCTCAGCCCTTAGGGAAGCCTCAGGAAGCTTATAGTCGTGGTGGAAGGCAAAGGGTAGCAGACACATTGCATGGTGAAAGCAGAAACAAGCAAGGGAGAGTGGGGGAGGTGCCATACATTTTAAAAAAACCCAAAATCTCATGAGAACTCACTATCATAAAGACAGCACCAAGCTGTGATCCTCCTCCAAGAGCCAAACACCTTCCGCCAGGCCCCACCTCCAGCATTGAGGATTACAATTCAACATGAGATCTGAGCAGAAACAAATATTCAAACTATATAGTTTTGCTCCTGGCCCCTCCCAAATCTCATGTCCTTTTCACATTGAAAACTACAATCATGCTTTCTCAATAGCTCCCCAAAGTCTTAACTAATTCCAGCATTAACGCAGAAGTTCAAAGTCCAAAGTCTTACTGGATTCCTTCTACCTATGAGCCAATAAAATAAAAAACAAGTTATTTACTTCCAAGAAACAATGGGTGTATATTCCCATTCCAAAAGACATAAATTGACCAATAGAATGGGGCAACAGGCGCCATGTAGGTTCAAAACTCAGGAGGTCAGTCATTAAACTTAAAGCTCCTAAATAATTTCCTCTGACTCCATGTCTCACATCCAGGGTATATTGGTACAAAGGGTGGGCTCCCAAGGTTTTGAGCAGCTCTGCTTTGTAGCTTTGGAGGGTACAGCCCCTGTGGCTGCTATCACAGGTTGTTGAATGCCTGAAGCTTTTCCAGGAGCAAGGTGCAAGCTGGTGGTGGATCTACCATTCTGGGGTCTGGAGGATGGTGGTCCCCTTCTCACACCTCCACTATGCAGTGCCTTAGTGGGGAGTCTGTGTGGGGCCTCCAAGTCCACATTTTCCCTCTGCACTGCTCTAATAGAAGTTCTCTGTGGGGCTTCACTCCTGTAGCAGGCTTCTGCCTGGACACCCAGACCTTTCCATACATCCTCTGAAATCGAGGCAGAGAATATCAAGTCTCTTTTACTGTTGAATTCAGCACACCAGCAGGCTCAACACCACAGGAAGCCACCAAGGCTTGTGGCTTCATTCTCCAAAGGAAGCTCAAACTGTTCCTGAATCCCTTTGAGCCCCAGATAGATTTGAAGTGGCTGGATTGTGGAAAGCAGTGTCCCAAGGCTGTGCAGGACAGTGGGACTCTGGGCATGACCCACAAAACCATTTTTCCTTCCTAGGCCTCCAGGTCTCTGATGGGAAGGGCTACCACAAAAGTCTCTGAAATGCCTTCAAGGCCTTTTTCCCATTTTCTTGGCTGTCAGCATTTGGCTTGCTTTTAGTTGTACAAATTTCTCTAGCAAGTGGTTGCTCCTCAGCCTGCTTGAGTTCTTCTCTCTAAAAAGTTTTTTCTTTCTCTGCCACAGGGACAGGATAAAAATTTTCCAAACTTTTATTCTCTGCTTTCCTTTTAAATACAAGTTTCAACTTTAAGTCATCCCTTTGCTTTAAAATATAAGTATAGGTTGTTAGAAGCAGCCAGGCCATATCTTGAATGCCTTGCTGCTTAGAAATTTTTTTCTGCCAGATACCCTAAATCATTACTCTGAAGTTCAAACTTGCACAGATCCCTAGCACAATGCAGCCAAGTTATTTGTTAAGGCATAACATGCATGACCTTTGCTCTATTTTCCAATAAGCTCCTCATTTCCATCTGAGATCTCTTCAGCCTGGACTTCACTGTCCATATCACTATCAGCATTTTGGTCACAACCATCTAACCAGTCTCTAGGAAGTTCAATATGTTCCTTCATCTTTGTATCTTCTTCTGAGCCCTCCAAACTCTTCCAACCTCTGCCTGTTACCCAGTTCCAAAGCTGCTCCCACATTTTCATGTATCTTTATAGTAATGCCCCACTCCTGGTACCAATTTGCTGTATCAGGCCATTCTTGCATTACTATAAAGAAATACCTGGGACTAGGTAATTTATAAAGAAAAGAGGTTTAATTGGGTTACAGTTCTGAAGCCTTTATAGAAAGCATGGTGTTCTCTTCTGCTAGGCATTTAGGGAGACCTCAGGAAGCTTACAATTATGGTAGAAGGTGACATAGGAGCAGGCACATTTCATGGTGAAAGCAGAAGCAAGTGAGAGAGAGAGAGAGAAAGAGAGAGAGAGAGAGAGTGGGAGAGGTACTACACACCTTTAAATGACTAGATCTCGCAAAAATTCACTGTCACAAAGACAGCACGAAGCTATAACCTGCCCCCATGATCCAAACGCCTCCCACCAGGCCCCACCTCCAGCATTGGGAATTACAATTCAACCTGAGATTTGGGCAGAGAAAAATAACTGTATTAACTTTCTTCCTTTATTTTAAAATGGAGATAATGGTGATACTTGTCTCATAGGGTTATTAGGACTAAATGAAATATACATATGTATATACTTAGAGTACTGCCTGCCAGATAGTATAGTGAGGGCTATATAAGTTTGTTATTCTTATCATCATAATTAACTCTGTCATTATTTAGTATTTTGTATGCAAGGCACTATGCTATATACTAAATACAGAATGGATGCCTTCTTGGACTTCACAGTTCATTAGAAGAAACAGCATAAAATAAATTAAGTGATGATAGGAAAGTTGATGAGTCACAGAGCAAAGAATTACGAAGAGACATGGGAGCACAAACCAGATGCTTCTAATCAGAGCATACATTAGGGGACCAGGGAAGCCTTCTGTAAAGAAAAGGTAATTTTGCCGAGGCCTCAATGTTAGCAAAAGATAAGCAAATAGGTACAGCAAATAGGCCCTCCCTTAACTTTTGCAGGGTCCAGGGAGAGTATACAAATAGAGCCTACATATTGTTAAGGTAAATTAAAATGGAGACCAACCCTCAGAATTCCTTGAGCAGACAAAGACAGCTAGGCCTTGACAGTAACCCTAACCTAGCTCGAATTGAAAACATAAGTGAAAGTTGTATCATTTCTTGTAAATCCTTGCTTATTAGAGAAAAATAAAACTGCAGCTCAACCAATGGGAAGCCACTAACTCATAATTATATAACTAAGTATTTTACAGTGGGTTGAGCCAAATAAGGCAACTGTAGGAATATAACCAATCAAATATTTTATTTGCTTCACCTCTGCATTTGCCCTATAAAAGCCTGTCCCCTGTGCTTCTTCAGCAGAGCCTGAAACCTCTTTTTGGAACTTCCTGATTCATAAATCTCTATTTGCCCAAAGAAACTCTTTAAAACTTTTATTGTGTCCCAGTTTATCTTTTAATGATACCATAGGTCTAAATATTTGAAAATTATAAATCAAACTAATAAACTAAGTCAATTATGTATTATTCTTCCTTCCTTGAAAAAGATCTCTTAATAACAACCTGTAAGGCTGAGCTCAAATTTGAAATTGTCAGACCTTCTCCAAAGTTCTGCGTTGAAATGGAATAGCACAGGGATTGTTGCTTCCTGGCTTCCTCCCTACTCAGAGACTAGCTCCCTTTGCTTCCCACCCCCAGCTCCATCAGTGTGGTGGGGTCTTGTGGACAGACATCTTCATCTACATGATTCCACTCTTCTCAGCTCCGTCTTGGCAACTCTAAGAATTGTGGCCAGGCCAATTTGCAGGACAGACTTAGAGAAGGAAGACCCTGGAAGCAGACTTGAGTCCACTTGGGCAGTGAGTTCTTAGGTTCCAAGTAGCAAGAAAGGGATCTAGAATGGAGAGGCAACACCTCTGTGGAAGTAGGGGGCTGGGGGGAATACCTCCCTAGGCTCTGTGGACTTCTCATTCTATGAGGAGGAGCACTGCTAGAAGAGGACCAGACTAGGGCCCACAATGCATTGGTTCCCAAACTTTTAAGATTAATCAGAATTATCTGGAGGGTTTATTAAAACACGCTGGGTTTCTGATTGACTAGGTCTGGGTTGTGCTCTAAGAATTTGCCTTTCTAACAAATCTGTAGATAATACTGATGCTGCTGTTCTGGGAACAATTTGAGAAATATTGCTGTAAGCACAGGACTAGAAAAGGATCCTTTTTGCTCAAGTTTAAGGGAGGGAGTATACTGAATCTAGGAGTGTCTCTGGTAAAGAAAAACTCAGAGACAAGTGAGACCATGGTATATAGAAGGGATTGATTCTCATACTTTCTCAAGCTCCAGCCATTGGGAAATCACTCATTGTGAAAAACCAGTTTGCCCAGTGAGTTGGCCACAATGTGTCTATAGGGGGATATTGCCACATGAAATTACATCTGTCTAGACCTCCAGGGTCAAATGTCAGAACTCTGGGGTGAGATGTCTTCCTTTATTATTATCTTTGCATAGCAGCAGTGATCATGAGTCAGAAATATGCTGGAACCTAGACTGTATCTTATGTACATTTTTTCCTTAGAATTTCTTACATTGTCCTTGTTTTTCAGTCCCTGTAGTACAGCTCCAGCTGGACATGGTAAGCCTCTAAGCTGGTAGCTTTTGTAGTGAAACACCCAATGGATCAGGTTGCCTAGTAATCTGTATAGGACTCGTCTGATGAGTGAAATAACATGTTCAAGTTTTTCTAGGAACTGTTTATCTCCTTTAGCGGTAAAATTACATTAAGGCTGAAACTTAGCTGTGAAATCAATACCAAATGGATTTATTTAACACGTGCAAGAGAAAATGGCAGACATGTCTGTTAACCTGATGACATTTTGTGCTGTTATTGAAAGTTCATTATTTAACTGATGTGTCTGCATGAGAAGACTGAACTGTGAAATATTATTAGATATTCTTTCTAAAGCAGAGGTTGTAACACATGAGGCTCAACATTTGATATATTTTTTTCCTGTACAGTGTGTCCCCAGACATTAATGCTGTGCTTTAAAATTTAGGCTATATAGATTTGGCCCTCTCCTCTCTCTTTTATTGTAGAATCTCTGCACAGGCTATCTTAATTCCTTTTGTGTGTGTGTGTGTCCAGCAAATGCAAGTTTTCTTTTTTCTTCCTTTAAGTTATATGCCAAGGTCACTTCCTCCAGGTGTGTCTGGTCTGATTCCTTCTTATGGAGTTCAGGGCCAGCAGGCGGTTTTGCAAGCTACAGAGATTTGGCCAGGTGCCGAGCCCCAGCCTGAACTACAGCAGTACAGTCGGTTACAGAATTTATAGAAGCAGGCAAGCTCTGAGAGTCAGTGCAAATTGAAGATAGTCATAGCAGGATCATGCAAAAGATCCAAGAGACGAGAAAAAAAAATGACAGAGTATGGCATGGGCAAAGCAGAACAAGGACTTGTGGTGTAAGATGACTTACGACTTAGGGTCCAGAGGACTTAGGGTGTTTAATTCCATAAGAAACTGCCAAATGGTTTTCTACAGTGACTGTACTATTTTGCATCCCCACTAATGAGATATAAGAGTTCCTGTTGGTTTGCATCCTTGCCATCACTTGAGTAGGTATTTTTAATTTTAGTCTCCTACTAGACATGTAATGGTATTTCACTGCAGATTTAATTTGGATTTTCCTAATAACTAATGATGTTAAACATCTTTTAATGTGCTTATTTGCCATCTGTGTATCTTTTTTGGTGATCAGTCTGTTCAAATATTTTGCCTGGTCGCCTCTCAAGTCTAGATGTCCTTATTGGGCTACCTGCATTTATCAGCCTTTCAGAGTTTTCTGATCATTGCCTTATGTGTTTAACCCAAGATTTTAAATTGCAGTTCATGGGAAAGATAGGGTTAAATACACTTCCTCCATTTAGTCTGGACCCAGACATTCTGAACTTCTAGAAAGTGTTGTCTCTACTTGCTGACTTCCTTTCTCCTTACTTTTCAACCCACTCCAAGTTATGTTTAGTTTCATTAACCCCATCAAATCTCTCATCAAGGCCTCCAGTGACTTTCACATTGCCAAATCCAACTGGATTTCATTTAATCTTTTGGTAGAATTTGATATTCTCATTTTTGAAACTCTCTCTTCCCTTGACTATCATGACATAATAATCTTAGTTTTATTCTACTTATGTGCTGCCTTCTCTCTGTCTCCTAAGGATTAAAATCCTTGGCCTAGCCATTAAATATTTGTAATTCTTTAAGGCTTATTCCTGGAGATTCTTTTCTTTTATTCCCCATTATCTTCCTAAGCAATTCCATCTGTGCCCAAAACTTCAATAATTATCTATATGCACGTGGTTTATAAACTTATATAATCATCTAGGATTTCTTCTCTGAGCTCCATACATTATTGTCCATATGCATCCTTGATGTCTCAATTTTAAACTGTATGTGGTCAGGAATGATCTCATGATCATCCTTGCAAAATCTCTTTATTCCAGTGTCCTTTCTCTACTTTGTTCTGTTGTCATATCTGACATCTTCTTTTTCTTCATCCTTCATATGCAGTATTTCACAATTGATTTCACCTCTTAAATACCTCACATCTCTTTATCTCCACTATTGTAATCATAGTTCAAGCCTGTATCATCACTCACTGGGATCATCACAATCGCCTTTTATCTGTTGCCCTGCATCCCATACTTCCTTGTTCAGTCCAAATGAACTTCTTAACAAACTGTCTGGTCATGCCAATCTGCCTGCTTAAAAATGATTTGCTTTTTTTGATCTTGTTCTTGCTTAACTCTTCAGCTTAATCAATTAATTCATTCATGCACTCATTTAACAAATATTAAGTGTCTACTATGTGTCAGGAATTGTTCTCATTGTTGGACACATGGCAGTAAATGAACAGAATCCTAGTTTTCATCCAGCTCATATTCTAGTGAGAGGATATATACACAGAACACATACACAAGCAAACAGCATGTCATTTGGTGATGAGTGAGAAGATTCAACAGGTATCGATGTAAGGGGGTTAGAGAATTATGGGAAAGGTATTAATGGAGTTGCCAGGGAAAGCCCCAATGAGAAGGTGATATTTAAGCAGAGACTTGAAGAAAGCGAGCAAGCCATGCCAAAATCTGAGGGAAGGACATTCCAGGCATTGGGAACAGCAAGTGGGAAGACTCTGAAGCAGGAGTATGCTTGGTGTCTAAGACTCACTGAGAAGAGGAAGAGTCAGGAGGAAGAGCAGTAGGCGGTGACATAAGAAATATATTAGGGGTTTGTTTGTAGAGGACTTGGAAGCCATGGTAGACTTCAGATTTTATTTTGCATCAGATGAGAAGACGTGGGTGGGTTTCAAGCAGAAGCACGCCTCTTCTACAATCATTGCACCAGAGCTCCCTGCTGGACAAGTCAGGGCTTCTGCAGAGGTGTACTGATACCTGAGGCTTTCCCTCTTCGATCCTCTTTTCTTCCCTCTATGCTTTCAAAGGTGTTGGCCCTGCATCATGGTCTGAAGCCTTTCCCTGCCTTCTCTTCTTCCCTCCCACCAAGTAAATCCCTTGCACTTGTGACTTCCTCTCAGCAGCTGCTTGGAGTACTCACCTGAAACAATCACCAAGCACCAAGTCTTCCCAAGCAAAACATTCTATTATTTCATTTTACTATTTTCTTAGATGGTAAAATTCAATTAGTTATCAAGTCTTGTAAATTTTTCAGGAGAAAAAAAGTCCCTCTAATCCTATGATTCTCAAATTGATTTTTGCCATATTTTTTTGGGATCCAAAATTCCACGTATTTAAAAAATTTATGTTTTAGAGCTTGATGAAACTTTATTACTAAGCATCACACAATTTCAGTATCCATTTAATCAGTCAGGGTTCAGTCAAAAGACAAAAATCACATCAATAATTTGAAGAGAAAAAAATATAATGAATTATTAACTACTAAATGCTGGTTAACTATCAAAAGGAGTAAAATAAGATTCTTAAGGATACAGACATACCAAATGCAAAAAGAAGCTATGACCTATAGAGCTGAGACAAAGTGAACAAGATATATATATATATATATATATAAATACTCAAAAGGACTCAGCCAGAGCTGAGATTCAGACCTTATTGCAGATAGTGTTGTTGTCACAGAAATGTGTAGCCTGCTGGGAGCAAGGAAACTTGCCAGAAGGCATAGACTGGAGCTGGTTTCTAGAATTAGTTCACTGGGTAGCTGAAAGGCTTGGGGAAAGGTGAGAGTGGGTCCCAGCTGGTCCATAGAGACAGTCTATTCAGTGGTTGGAGAAACTTGTAATGTAGGCTACAGGTGTTGCATGAGAGGTACTGAGGTGAGTTCTCGTAGGCCTCCCAGTTTTGATATTCAGGCAGCTACTCCCCAAACAGCACATTAGAACCCGTGGTAAAAGGCCCTCCCTGTTGCTGTGCTTAGCATAATTTGCTGTGGCTTAGGTTGCTTAGCTTCTCTTTTCTTTGCCTGTGTTCTGTGCCTGATTTTCCAGGTTTTTAGAAGATTCTGTGAGTTACTCTTGATCTATTTAAACACGTGCTTTCTTTTGTTGGGCATAAGCCAGCCAATCACAGTGTCTCTTGCTTACAATGGAGCAATTGACCAATACAAGCCTCAATTTTGTCAATATCCTCTATTGACAAAACCTAACATGGATTCAGCTAGTAATAGAGAAATATTCACAGGGTCTAGCCCCAGTAGCATAAGACAAAGAAGGGTAGATTTGGAGTCAAGGAATAATAAATTATATATCCATAAGTGAAGGCCAAATAGTGTCCTAGGATGTTGTAGTTGACAATGTCAGTTCTCCACCCATATCCCCTCCAATCCCCTTACCATTTTCGTGCACACTGATTCATGGCCTGCTTTCACACTCAGCAGACGGCACCTGTATATCTTTGTCAGAGGGAAGCCCTCAGGCTGCTAGAGACTGCTTTCCTGAAGTGCTTGGTAATTATGTCTTTCTAGGGACAGCCTGTATCCAATGACTAATAGGTGCGATGAATGCGTGCATATAAATATTTAGGCTCCCTAGTCCTTAGTCAGGAGAACTCTAGAGTGTGAACCATTCCATCTTCAGAGACCCTCTGGAGGATTCAGCCAAAGATCTTCTCTGCAGGACTTTCCTTGGTATTATGCCCTCACTTGGTTTTCTTTCCTAGCTGGTCCCATTTCTTCACTCGCCTACTTAGTTTTTCGTGAGAACACTTCCTAATCAATTTCATTTACTAGAATTCTTGTCTTAAAGATGGATTCTAGAGAACCCAAAAAGCAGTCATATTCTATATAAATAAGTTTTTCAGTAGTTCGAGAAAAGTGTAGCAAAAGTAGAATGGAAACATCAGGTGGCATGTGGTAGTAAGAAATGCTGAACTAAAAGGGTTAATATACATGTGCCTTGCCATTTATTTTCGTCTCTGTGATGTGAATTAAAGATTGACACAGAACAGATCATGGCAAATATTAATTTGTACCAGATCCCTAGCAGCAGAAGTACAGTTGTAAATATGTTATGAGAAATTTTATGTTCCCAAATTTAATAATAACCACATTAGGTAACTATTTAAGCCAGATTTTGATAATGTCACAATGCTCTTAGAATACACAAGAAACTCACTTCACAGAGGTACCAGAAAACATCTTATTGAAACTGCCGTTATTGAAAGTGCTCACTGGCAGAGTTTTGATTAAGTTTAAGGTTGGAAACAGAGCCTTGAAGTTATTGATATACCACTTTGTAGAATATACTTATGCAAATGGTCATTTCTTACACAAGTATTATGAAAGTAGATTAAAAATAAAATTAGTTTTGAGGCTATATGTTGTTTTCTATTAAATGAAACAACAGCCATTTAATTTCAGTAGACCAATATAATGTTATATTTAAATTAATGTTAATTTGAATGTTATTAATTTCATAATGTTTGTATTTAATTTAAATATGGTTTAGGTTTTATTGTTGTATGTAAGCTATAGCCTAAAGAGTTTATGCCTAATTTTGAATCTTTATATTTTAAGTAATATGATAATAATAGTGGAGAGGTATTGGTAGTCTCAATAATATGTTTCATGAAAAGGGTGTCATATGTTACTGAATTTTGGGAACAGTTCTTTAATCCATTTAATTTAGATATATTGAATCCATTTAATTTAAAACTTACCTCTGTACCAGTATAACAGCAGCATCAACTTGAAATTTGTTAGAGTTGTAAATTCCCAGGCCAGCCAGACCTGCTGAATCAGAAACTCTGGGGTGTGAACCCAGTGACCTGGGTTTTAACAAGCCCCCAGGTGACTGTGATGCACATTGAAGTTGGAGAAAACTGCTCTAATTCTTCCTTTTCTGCTCTTCTAGTCTGTCATCCTCTCTTGAGTCTCTTTGACTACAATCTCTCCACTCCTAATTGTCCTTCATGCAGCCGGGAAAGGGATCGTTCTAGAGCATATTAATTATGCCACATCCCCTGAAAGTACGTTATACGGTTAACCCATCGTGGACAGTTTTCCTGTGTGTAAAATGGAAATAATAATGCTCACCCTCAAGTGGTTGTCAGGGTAAGCATCAGGTAAGTATTCACTCTGTGGTAATGGCCACTATTGTCATCATTCTCCCCATCACTTTTGCCATCAGCAGTAGCATTCTCCATTGATGAAAGACTTAATTACAAATGTTTTGTAAGCTTGGGAAATAACCCTCCTTTTTGGAAAACATCCTCAATTTACCAGCTTTCCTTGTATTAGGCACCTAACTTGCAACTTAGGTTAAGAATCTCAGGTATGCCTGTTTCTGACTTTGAAATGGGAGTGAGCAATGTGGAGAAGAGAAGCAGTGAAGGATTCATGCTGGTGGTGGGACTGCAGCAACTGCAACTGCTAATGGTGGGCCAGCATCCAGAGGTGTCTGTACAGAAGCTGTAGCATGGTGTGAATATTGGTGTCATCCCAAGGCTGATCTGGGGGTTAATTTGCTGTGGCTTAGGTTGCTTAGCTTCTCTTTTCTTTGCCTGTGTTCTGTGCCTGATTTTCCAGGTTTTTAGAAGATTCTGTGAGTTACTCTTGATCTGTTTAAACACGTGCTTTCTTTTGTTGGGCATAAGCCAGCCAATCACAGTGTCTCTTGTTTACAATGAAGCAATTGACCAGTACAAGCCTCAAACTTTACTTCTAGATTCATAACTCATCACTTTCCTTCTCTACAAGTCTAAAGTTATAACAGTCCTGGAGCATTCACCATTTCACAAATACATCGCATCATTTTTTGCCTCTTTATCTGCACTTAGGATGCTCCCTCTGCCTGAGAAATTCTTTTCATCACCTATTTTGCCGGGTGAAATCCTGTTTATCCTTTAACACCCACTAATTATTGCCAGATTTAATTTCTCACTATTGATGACTGAATGTCTAACGGGTGTCTTACTTGTATTCTGAATAGGAATACTGAAATAAAACCCTGAAATGTTTAGAAAAACAACTGACAAAAATCTAAAAACTTTATTTTAGCTAGTAGGTCAGTAGGACCCACCCCATCCATCATTTCCATAACTAACACTACCTGCTTTCCTAATGGGGGATGGATATATATAATTTAGGCATTATAATTCAGTGAAAGATAATATATGTTTTATCACTGTGGCATAACTAGTCCAGGATGAAGATTATTGATAAAGAGAAACAATGTATAGTCATGTGCCACATAAGGATGTTTAGGTTGATGACAAACTACATGAATAACTGTGGACCCATAAGATTATAGAACTGCATTTTTACCTTTTCTACATTTAGTTATGTTTAGATGCACAAATACTCACCATTGTGTTATAATTGCCTACAATATTCAGTACAGTAACATGATGTGCAGCTTTGTAACCCAGGAGCAATACTTTATACCATACAGCCTGTACCATCGAGGTTTGTGTAAGTATACTCTGATGTTCACACAACAACAAAATCACCTCATGATGCATTTCTTAAAACGTATCCCTTTTGTAAAGCAACACATGACTGTATAAATAAAGCCATGAGGTCAACTGGTCTCATACTGTACTTAGGCCCAGTGCTGCATATTGCTTGTGACCCTCCAATGTGTATTCATCATTTGTGTAGAATTTGTGTAGCAGTCAAGTGGTTTAGGGCACTGACCGTAGGTCCAAAGGTGTACCTTGATTAGGTGGGGGCAACAAAGATTATTGGTGGTTCAGAAACCCAAACATAAGCCAATCCCACATGATATTATCCTTGGCTAAGTGAAAAGGTCGGACCAATAAATAAACAGATTTTTGATTTTCTGCCTGCCTCACCCAACTTCCTTTTTTGTTTGTTTATTTTTATGAGATGGAGTCTCTCTCTGTTGCCCAGGCTGGAGTGCAATGGCATAATCATGGCTCACTGCAGCCTCCGCCTCCTGGGTTCAAGCAGTTTTCCTGCCTTAGCCTCCTGAGTAGCTGGGATTATAGGTGCATACCACCACACCCAGCTAATTTTTGTATTTTTTATAGAGACAGGGTTTCACCATGTTGGTCAGTCTGGTCTTGAACTCCCGACCTTGTGATCTACCCGTCCTGGCCTCCCAACGTGTTAGGATTACAGGCATGAGCCACTGTGCCCAGCCCACATCCATTTTTTAAACCTATTTTTCTGGACACAAAAAGGAAACAAGGAACTTTAATGACCATCATGAACGAAACTACAACACCAAGTTTAAAGCTACCATGGTAGACGGAAGAAAGAAAAGAGCAAAAAAATCTAAGTCCCTGGTGACATTGTTGAACTACTGACCCACCAACCCTGAATCCTACCATATGGGGGTCCACTACACAGGGTCATGCAGTTTATGCATTTTACAGCTAGATTTACATAGACCAAGATGTTAGTGGTTGCCTCGCCGTCCTTAGTCTGAACTTATTCATATTAAAACAATATATCACCTTTAATGCTTAAGACAGTTTGAACTTTTTCAAAGTTATTACTTGTAGACAAAAGGACTCTGAGATCAATATAACACATATACCTGTATTTCCCCTATTTGTCACTTCAAATTGTATCTGGTTTCCTGGTACTATTGACAGCATATGTGTCATCTTTGTGTAGCGTGGACTTGTCCTTGTACCTGTCACATTAGCAGAATTTCATTAATTTTGGTCAAATTTAAATTTCATTATCTTTTATATTTATGTTCTATTTCTGAAACTGAATTTAATGGCATCTGTGGAAAAGGCTATGTATGATAATCCTTTTGTATCCCTGATACCTATTATAAGAAACATACTAAATTTATTTAGTTGGTTAATAATTGATATTGCAGTTATTATTTATTAGGCACCTGCTACATGTCAATTGTGACTCTCGATACTTCACATGCAATAATTTACTTAATCTCCACCAGCAAACTTTCCAAGTAAGAGTATCATCACCACTTTGCAGATAAAACAGTCTTAGGAAAGTTACTGACCTGTGCAAGGTTGAAGTTGTCATAAATGTAAGACTATGAATTGAAACTCAAATCCATCTGGCTGCATGATAAAGATGATAATGATAACAATGCAACACATAAGTTTCTTCCCTGCTCTGACATTCTACCATTATATGACTTTATTCCAAGAAAATAAATCGAGGCCTCAGGGAATTTATGTATAAAAATGAAAATGAGCTTGATGATTTCATCCTTGCCCCAGGACACTACACTCCCACTCAAAAAGTCAGCAAATGGCTCAAACCACCCACTGCCTGGGATGGTCTGAAAACCGAGGCAGCAGGCATGAACACCAGAGGGTCATGAATCAGTGAGAGCCAAAGTACTGATAAATGTGCTCATGCACTGAAGAGCCATTTACTGGGACCTTCTGTGCTGCTCCCATATCTCAACAAAAATGAAGCATGAGGCAATCACACCAAGATACCAATGTCAGATAATCAGTAGCTCAATCATGCAAGAATTCTCACCAGCCTCACATGCCCAACAGTGGACCAGACCCAGTAGGAGGCTGAAGAGAAGTAAATGGGCTTGCAATACATCTGGGGAGATGAGCAAAATGTGTCCATGAAAAGATGACTAACACATAAGGTAATGTATGCTAAAAGCTAAATGAATAATGTAGAAGGAAATGTCAAACTGAGAAAGAATTTGAATGTGAAAGATCATTGGGAACCGACTGAGATGATCAAAGAAAGCTTCAAGGAAATGGCAGAGCATGACCTGGCTTTGATAAGCAAGGAAGATTCAGGGGGGCAGACAGAAGACACATTAGAGGACACCACATTGATATACACATGACCAAAGTGCTGTTAGGAAAATGGAATGAGAATATCACTAAGTTCAATGGGGACCAACTCAATGATCTGGAGTGCTAAGATAAGGGGTGTGGATTTCATCCTATGGGAGTGGAGTTTCCGAAAGGCTGGGGGCAAAGAGATGACCTGAGAAAAGAGAAGCAAGACTGACTCCTTAATGGATTTCATAGACCTGAGTTTTCTTGGGCAACTCGTTTTACCAGTATTGGAATAAATATGGGCCAAATTAGACCAATACTCCAAGTCTGCTGGTACTCTGCCTTAGAACCTAATTTCTCCGTAATATTTCTGAGTCTCCTAGACTTATGGTGATTTGCTCTTCTTTTCTCCTTGAATGTTGGCAGCCATGAAAGGGCAGCACCTTACTACTTCCATTGCCAGTAAGGCCCCACAACAACACTGATGCCCTTGCCGTCGATATTGTCCCAGTGCTGTTTTGAGTTGGGCAGGCACTGTTATCTTTGCCAGGTCAAAACCACGCACTGAACTTTCTCACCTAGCCTCCATCTCCTTACTGCGTGCCTCATAAAAACTGGACTTTCACTTTCTCTCTCTAGGGCCCAGATATGTGATACAATCCAGGCTGGAATGCCATTTCTTAGGTAAATACTATGTGGTCTACAATTCCAGTGATTTCCCAGAATCCTCTGGGCAAAATACAAACTTCAAAACATAAAAACCTTAAACAAGCTGGCTCCTGGCTACTCTGCCCACCTGTCCATCAAATGTGCTCAGATATAGATGTTGACAGAACATGCCCTAGAGATTAAAGGTGTTTGGTAGAGGGGGGCTGGGCAATAGTGCAGGGCTGAAGATGTGGTGTTTACATTTAGGAGGAGTTGCTTCTTTTCTGGCTGCATGACATCAGAAACATTATTTCATTCCCGCTTTCACTGCAATTGTGCAATTTGCAAACACAAGGCCTTCCTGGTCTAATTAAGAAGGTGCCTGCATCTAAAGGCACCATGGGTGGAGGCCTCCAAAGACACTCCCAAGTCAGCCTCATCCAGAGATGGTTTGCAAGATTAAGTGGCAGCCAGTCATAGACAACATCATCTCAATTGCTTCTCAAACTGATGTTTTCTCAAACTCCAGACTAATACACTTGCTTGGTTAATTGAGATTAGGGAAATGAGACTACTTGGAAGAAGTGTGGAGAGAAACAAACACATAAAAATACACATTGATTTCAGGTGTATTTTTTTCCTGTCAAAACTAACTGCTAACATTGGCTTAGAAATAAAAATTTACCCAACGTAATTTTTTAACTGGAGTTAACCTGATATATCATCCATAGTGGTTTGCACTAGCTCTGTATTATCTACAAACACTTTCTTCAGGCCCTAGAACAGTTTCCCTTGGCCTTTCAAATGTAGGATCATAAATGCAAAATGACTAGAGTTATATTATCTGCTTATATTAGGAGTGCTATTAGGTTTTATATACTTCTTGCTGGCTTCAACCAAGCATCTACTACTAGTATGATGAAGTTGTTTATATTCAACAGGACACTACGTTTCAAAAGTCTGTAAGTATTGATTTTACCATGAAAATGTTGTCATTTATTTCTGAAGGTGGTCCTCAATGGTTTGGGATTCTTTGGGGTGGGAGCAGAAATAAGGACGATTAAAATTGCAGTAAGCAGAGGGGTTCATCTACCCTGGTACTTCTTAAGTATCCTTCCTCCTGGATGCCATAGCTCAGAGGCATGAAAAGACACAAATGACCACATGAGGTCAGCTTCTGCATTGCAGAATGACTCTACCCAGCTATTGCTCACAATATAGCAGGATGTGTGCGGCAGTGCTGCCACTTGGCAGAGTGGGACTTGTATACTGTTGACACTGGCATGGCTGCAGTTTCAATGGGATATACAGTGGAAAGGTGGCTGAGTATGATCAAGCTGATATATATATGTATATATGTATATATATGTATATATGTATATATGTGTATATATGTATATATGTGTATATGTGTATATATGTATATATGTGTATATATATGTGTGTGTATACACACACACACACATACACACACACACACACAACAACAACAACAACAACAAAGCCCAGAGAAGCAGGGTTTCAGAAACAGGAACTAAATAGAAATTTTGTCTGTCTTTCCTAAGCTCAAAAGGCAACAGGAAGAGAAAGAAGATCAGACCAGAGTAAAGGAGACATTTATCTAAGGCAATGGTCCTTAGATTTGAGCATCCTTAGAATCACCTGGTGGACTTGATAACATGTTGAATTCCAAGCCCGCCTCCAGAGTTTCTTATTCAATAGATCTGAAGTGAGGCATGAAAAATTGCATTTCTAACAAGTTCCCAGGCAATGCATCTGCTGCTGGACCCAGGACAAAACTTTAAGAATCATTGTCTAGGGTTTTTGTAGTTGGAAAGACAACTATTTTGGGGATCAGAGTGTTTCCTAAGTTCAGAGACCACAAGCTTGGCTTGAGGCTCAGCCTGCCTAGGCAGAGGAGTAGGAATAAAGAGAACAGGAATTCCATGTGGCAAAAAGCTGGTTTATAAGACAGCATAGGAAATTAAAGAGGCAAAAAGGAGGAAATTTCCCACCAGGAGTGTGGAGTTGGTATACAGAGATTTAGCACAGAGGAGCAGGCCCGTGCCAGAGCACAGCAGCAGCACCTCTGATGAGAGGACAGAGGCCAGCTGGCTATCAACCTGAGCTCAGCGCTGGTGGGTTTGGTGAGGTCATTGGCTAGAAGTGGCCAAGGTTAGTAAAGGTGTCCACTGTGCCAGGAAATTCAGGCCCACTCAAATACAGCTGGAATCAGGATAAGAAGTGGGTCAGGCATAAGGCAAGCAGATAAATCCAGAATGTTCAGGGAAAGGCTAAGGGAATGTACAAAGGGATTAGCAGGTGGCCCCAAACCAGAAGATTCCCGGGAATTAAAGAATTACAGCATGGAGCAAGAGATGTAGGCAGGGAATCACAGTCTGGGCTCAGCAACAAGGTTCAAAAATCAGGCAACGAAAGCGGGAGGCGTCTCCTACCAGAAATCTGAGCAGCAGGTGCAGGAACCAGAAAGAAGCAAGTGATTTGTCTGCTGGATTTCAGTAACTTTTAGTTATTTTCTAAAGTTGTAGAAACTGACATTAAGCTTGGCTGACCTGGATTCATCAGGCATGTGGATGAATCTGCAGCAGTGCAATCCACCTGGTTGTAAGTCCTGACACCCAAGGCCTTCTTCACATTCACTTAGCAGCTTCCATGAGGGATGTGGGGAAATTAAAATTCATATGTCCAGATTATTTTAATTCAGAGTCATTTTAAGCCAATGTTCAACGGCTCTAAATTTCATCATTTTCTTAACTTGAATTGGTACAGCGTAGATATTTGCAGACCCAAAATTGAGAACACACAGACAGACAGAGGAGAACAGTAGACACTGGGGCCTACCAGAGGGTGGAGAGTGGGAGGAAGAAGAGGATCAGGAAAGACAACTAATGGGTACTAGACTTACTTAATAACCGGGTGATAAAATAATCTGTACAACAAACTCCCATGACACAAGTTTACCTATGTAACAAACCTGCCCATGTACTCCAAACCTAAAACAAAAGTAAAAACCAAAAAACTAAAAATACATCAAAAATTTTTAAAAGCCAGGTGCAGTGGCTCACGCCTGAAATCCCAGAACTTTGGGAGGCTGAGGTGGGTGGATCACCCGAGATAAGGAGTTCAAGACCAGCCTGGCCAACATAGTGAAACCCTGTCTCTACTAAAAATACAAAAAAAATTAGCTGGGCATGGTAGCAGGGTCCCTGTAATCCCAGTTACTCAGGAGGCTGAGGCAGTAGAATCACCTGAAACCAGGAGGCAGAGGTTGCAGTGAGCCAAGATCACACCATTGCACTCCAGCCTGGACAACAAGAGCGAAACTCCATCTCGAAAACAAATTAAAACAAAATAGGTATTTATTTTTATTTTTATTTTTTAAAATTTTAATTTTGATAGCTTTTGGAGAATAGGTGGTTTGTTTACATGGGTAAGTTCTTTAGTGGTGATTTCTGAGACTTTGTTGCACCTGTCACCTGAGCAGTACACACTGTACCCAAAACGTAGTCTTTTATCTCTCACCCCCTCCACCCTTTCCCTCAAGTCCCCAAAGTCCGTTATACCATTATAAGCTTTTGTGTCCTCATAGTTTAGTTCCCACTTATAAGTGAGAACATACTATATTTGATTTTCCATTCCTGAATTACTTCACTTAGAATAATGCCCTTCAACTCCATCCAAGTTGCTGCAAAAGCCATTCTTTCTTTCCATTTTATGACTGAGTAGTATTCCATGATGTATATATGTCACATTTCCTTTATCCACTCATTGGTTGATAGTTATTTAGGTTGCTTCCATATCTTTGCAGTTGCAAATTATGCTGCCATAAATGTGTGTATGTGTGAGTGTGTGTGAGTGTGTGTGTGTGTGTTTGTATAATGACTTCTTTTCCTTTGGCTAGATACCCAGTAGTGGGATTGCAGAATCAAATGGTAGTTCTACTTTTAGTTCTTTAAGGAATCTCCATACTGTTTTCTATGGTGGTTATACTAGTTTTACAAGCCCACCAGCAGTGTAAAAGGGTTCCCTTTTCACCGCATTCACACTAACATCTATTATTTTTTGATTTTTAAATTATGGACATTCTTGCAGAAGTAAGGTTGCATCTCTTTGTGGTTTTAATTTGCATTTCCCTGAATTAGTGATGATGAACATTTTTTCATATGATTGTTGGCAGTTTGTATATCTTCTTTTGAGAACTGTGTATTCATGTCCTTTGCCCACTTTTTGATGGGATTATCTGATGTTTTTCTTGCTCATTTGTTTGAGTTCGCTGTAGATACTGGATATTAGTCCTTTGTTAGATGCATAGTTTGTGAATATCTTCTCTCTGTGGGTTGTCTGATAACTGCTGATTATTTCTGATAACTGCTGATAATTGCTGATTATTAAAGCTGTGCAGAGCTTTTTAGTTTCATTAGGTCCCATTTGTTTATTTTTGATTTTATTGCATTTGCTTTTGGGTTCTTATTCATGAATTCTTTGCCTAAGCCAATGTGTAGAAGAGTTTTTCTGATGCTATCTTCTATAAGTTTTATAGTTTCAGATTTTAGATTTAAGACTTTGATCCATCTTGAGTTTATGTCTATATAATGTGAGAGATGATGATTCAGTTTCATTTTCTACACGTGGCTTGCCAATTATCCCAGCTCCATTTATTGAATAGAGTGTCCTTTCTGCACTTTATGTTTTTGTGTGCTTTGTTGAAGATAAGTTGGCTGTAAATACAAAATACATCATTTTTTAAAGTGTGGAGGACAGAGGACACCTGGGAAAATATATCTATTTATATATAATGTATCTATGTATCCATATCTATCTATCTATCTATCTATCTATCTATCTATCTATCTACACACACACACACACACACACACACTGATATGGTTTGGCTGTGTCCCCACACAAATCTCATCTTGAATTTGCATATGTTGTGGTAGGAACCCAGTGGGAGGTAATTGAATAATGGGGCAAGTCTTTCCCGTGCTGTTCTCATGATAGTGAATAAGTCTCATGAGATCTGATGGTTTCAAAAAGGGGAGTTTTCCTCCCAGGTTCTCTCTCTTTGCCTGCTGCCATCTATGTAAGACGTGACTTGCTTCTCCTTGCCTTCCTCCATGATTGTGAGGCTTCCCTAGCCACGTGGAACTATAAGTCCAATTAAATTCTTTCTTTTGTAAATTGCCCAGTTTCATGCCTTTATCAGCAGCATGAAAACCTACTAATATGCACTCATTATATATATAAATGTTGTGCATATATACCTACATTATATATGTGTGTGTATATATATACACACACACCTATATATATATACACATATACATACCTATCATCTATCTATTTATCTATCTTCTATCTGTCTATCATCTATCTTCTGTCTATCTGTATTTGTGGGTACACATCCCACAGATATCCCTGTTTGCCTATGGAGTAGAGAAGAAAGGTAAGAACTGTATCAGTTACATAGAGAATGGGAATCTGTTGTTTCCTGACTTTTTAATGATCACCATTCTAACTGGTGTGAGATGGTATCTCATTGTGGTTTTGATTTGCATTTCTCTGATGGCTAGTGATGGTGAGCATTTTTTCATGTGTGTGTTGGCTACATAAATGTCTTCTTTTGAGAAGTATCTGTTCATATCCTTTGCCCGCTTTTTGGTGGGATTGTTTGTTTTTTTCTTGTAAACTTGTTTGAGTTCTTCGTAGGTTCTGGATATTAGCCCTAGAGGATGTGGAGAAATAGGAACACTTTTACACTGTTGGTGGGACTGTAAACTAGTTCAACCATTGTTGAAGACAGTGTGGTGATTCCTCAAGGATCTAGAACTAGAAATACCATTTGACCCAGCCATCCCATTACTGGGTATATACCCAAAGGATTATAAATCATGCTGCTATAAAGACACATGCACATGTATGTTTATTGCGGCACTATTCACAATAGCAAAGACTTGGAACCAACCCAAATGTCCATCAATGACAGACTGGATTAAGCAAATGTGGCACATATACACCATGGAATACTATGCAGTCATAAAAAAGGATGAGTTCATGTCCTTTGTAGGGACATGGATGAAGCTGGTAACCATCATTCTCAGCAAACTATTGCAAGAACAGAAAACCAAACACTGCATGTTCTCACTTATAGGTGGGAATTAAACAATGAGAACACTTGGACACAGGAAGGGGAACATCACACACCGGGGTCTGTTCTGGGGTGGGGGGAGGGGGGAGGGATAGCATTAGGAGATATACCTAATGTAAATGACGAGTTAATGGGTACAGCACACCAACGAGGCACATGTATACATATGTAACAAACCTGCACATTGTGTACATGTACCCTAGAACATAAAGTATAATAATAATAAAAAAGTGAAAATTACAATGAAAAAAAAAAGTAGGAATTTGACAATTCAGTGTGTCAGCCAGTATCCTAGATCAGGATTTAAATAATTTTTCTATATATTACATGCGTCCGTTCCATTTGTGATTATTCATCAAATCCATAAATATTTACCACATATCTATTACATTCTGGTTATTTTAAACATAGCCCTTACTTTCAAAGAACTTAGAATTTACTAGAGGAAACAGGCACACAGGAAATAAAGTACAGAGTCAAGGGCTGTGATGGGGTAAGCAGAAAGTTCTATGGGAGCAACTAGGCAATGACTCTAGCCTTTGTAGGGTTAGAGAGTCTGTCAGGATAGAATTTTGACAGTATGTTCATCATCACACTCTATTTCTGCCTGCCTCCATGTTCACTACCAATTTCAGAAGTACAGTTCTGCACTCTCAGAAATCACATGTATTAGGCAAATTGGAGAGAGAGAGCAGTGTAACAGGGAAGCATGGGCCTGTGGAGTCAAGTTTATTGGGTTCAAATCCCAACTCTGCCATATTCTCAGTTTTACATTGAGCAGTCACTTAACCCCTCTGTGCTCTGCTTTTCTCGTCTGTAAAATATTGTTGCTCAGGCCCCATAGTGATGAGAGAATTACATGAGACAACAGATTTAAAAATCTATAAACTAGCAGAGGGTACAGTCTCAATAGGTTTCATTTCTCATTGCTGTCATTGTTGCTACTACTACTACTACTGCCACATCTAGGATACAATGGATCCCTGGTCATTGAAAAAATTTCCTGCTGACCCAGTTCCTTGCTCTCCAGGGCCTTTCTTCTTGATCTCAATAAGGTTGTCACCAATGCCACTATCATCACCCTTCTAGGTCTGGGATGTCAACTCCTCAGTGCTCTAAATAAGAATGAACAGACATCATATCTAAAAAAGCGCACTGCCCCCTTAATATTAAACTACTCCCAATTATATAAAATTTGATTCTTATGATTTTAGGGAGATAGATATAAAATAACAGAGAACTTTGAGAAAAAAATTCTCTTGACCAAAGTGTATATCATTTTTATATTAACAACATGATCGCCACACTTTAGCTAGGCATAATACGTTTGAAACTCTTTTATTTTTTTCAAAGAGCAGCAGGACTGGAGCAGGGAAACTGAGGAGGAAAACCGCCTCACCCACCTGATAGAAATTGGACATAAGAGGAATTGAGACGGGGCATTTGCTTCCTGACCTACAGGAGAGCAAAGAGCAGGAACACCTGATGTTCCAGGGGCCAAACTTTCAGCAAATCAACTTCTAACAGCATTCTGGATAATGACTTTGCTGAGAATCACAGTTAAAGGAGCTTGAAATGTTAAAAATAACATCAGGACTCTCACAGTGCAAGTTTTGATCACTAATGAAACCAGCATTCCTGCTATACAAGCTACGAAGGTGGCCGTCCTTTGAGCCTCTGTGTTTTCAAGAACAGACAGCCGTGGAATGAAACAGCCATGATCCATGGGAGATGTCCTTGAAATGCATTCATTCTGTGGGAGAAAGGACTTGGGCTGCTGCTGCTAATGCATACCCTTTCTCTGCAGCTTTGGAATTTCATAAGGCAGGCCGCAGGTAATTCTCCAGGAACTTGGCCATGGCCTCATTTTGGTATCAGCTATTTTAATTTTGTTGAACAATGAAATACTTTTAAATTGTATGCCTGTGTGCTGTGGGATTGTGAAATAGGGAAACTGAATGTTTACCGGAGACATCCTTACTCTTTGCTCTCTTTGGGGTCAGAAAGCAAATATCCGAGAGGAGAGCCCTCCACTGCAAAATGGTCACTTTGGCTGGTAGGTCAGGCATTTTGTTTAATGGTGGTGCCATAGCTCAAAATACTAGTCTTTCCTTTTTGCAAACTGCCTTCAGAGTCAGTTTACAATGCTCGGAAGTGAACCAATCTATGTCCTTATTAAGGTCATTCCTTACTTATGGTCTAAATCTCTTAAACTGATTCCTGCTGACCTCAGCTCCAAATTACCTTAAGTCGCCTCCCGTGGCCAAATCATCTTTCCAAAGTATAATTCAGCACCATTTAAACATATTCAAAATAAAGTTAAAGATAAGCCCAGAAGAGTGGCTCACAAAATGTCTACAGCAATGTCAACATCACTGGAATAATTATATAACTTGCCTAGGTGGCTATTTTGAAGGGGAAAGCTTTCACTTTTGGTGTGTAAGTTCTGGTGCATTTGGTTAAAAAATATTAAGTCATGTTACCATATAATCATGTATGTTTTGGGGAAACATGGTCTTGCCCTGTTGCCCAGGCAGGAGTGCGGAGGCACCGTCATGGTACACTGCAGCTTTGACCTCTGGGGCTCAAGTGGTACTCCCACCTCAGCGCCCCGAGTAGCTGGGACTACAGATAAACACCATCACACTCCAATAATTTTTTTCTATTTTTTTTGGTAGAAATGGGGTCTTGTTATGTTGCCCAGGCTATATAGTCATATCTTTTATGCTAATTTGTCTTTGTCTACAACACAAGCCTACTTGTTTAATGTTCTGTCTTCCATGTGTATTTCATAAATTTCTGGAAGTTATGGACCTACAGTCTGATCTCTCATAGGCCTTAGGAATGTATTTGTTTCATGGATATATAACTCCTTTTGATGCTAAAAACAAAACGAAACAAAACAACAGCAACAAAAACCTTGCTACTATCCAGCAGTGATGCAGTTTGATTCATAGTGGATTTCAGTTAAGTATGAGTGCAAAAAGATAAATTAAGACCTATTCCAAAGACGTTTTATTTATCTATTTATTTACCTTCTGATTTATGTATTTATATTTATCTATGTTTACCTCTTTATTTGGAAGCAAAAAGAAAGAGAAAATGAGAGAAAGGGAAGGAGGAGGAAGATGAAGAGGAGGAGGAGGAGATGGGGGAGGAGAAGGAAAAAATGAATACAAAATAATTTAAGGTCTACAACGAACATGTCATCCTAGAGCATGAAATTTTAAGCTCGAGGAAATAATGTTTTTATACTTGAGGGCTGACGTGTCAGAAAGACCCTAAACAATCTATATCTTTTGTGAGGTTTTCAGAAAAAGAATTTGTCCCATTCTTTCATCTTTTTAGATGAAATATTCTAGACACTCCAGACTTAACACATGGTTAATAAAGAAAGCACACATACAAATAAAAATGCTCTACAAAGAATTTAGAGTCTCCAAAGTTTATATGACACCACCAGCTGGAATCAATCATCAGCCAAAAATATTGAAGCTATACAGTCTGTATAGCCACCCGTTCCCAGGGCCATACATAAAACCTGGCTGATTACGAATAATATCATCATCAATTTCAAGGATTCCATCTCTGACCACTTTCTATCTTTCTAGAATTGTCCCTCTTGTCTGCCCACGCTGAAGTCCTTCCATCTATGGAACCAGCCACCTTCTCAGTGTCCTTTACCACCCTCGTGCTTCCTCATCCAATTTATAGTCCATGGCTCTTCACCTTCCTTTCTCTTGCATCATACTTTCTGGAAAAAACCTAAGGTGGTTAAATTCAGCTCTCTACAGTGCTCCTGGCATGCAACAGATATATACGGATATGAAGAATACAGCCATGCTAACTGGCCTAATGTTAAATAATCAACACTAATTTCAAGTTGGTCATTATTGTGCTTATTAGTCTCACTACATTTCCCTAGTTAATTTACTTTCCCACTCTCCGGTATAACTATTTTGTACCTCTGCACACTTTAATGTTCAAAACAGGTTCTCCAGCACCCTATTCTCAGCTAATTTCCTTGTGTGTGTGTTTTTTTTTTTTTTCCACCAAGAAAATATATTGTATTATCTATTGAATTGGAGCTTCGGCTGCTTTCACTTTGGTTTCTTACCAAGCAGCAGACATATTATGCAGAGGGTGGACAAGGTCAAGATGACAAGCGAGTAGATACAACTGCCCATTCCTTCCCTAGTTCTTCCCTGAGGTACGCTAAATTTGGTTCAAAACAACGTGCCGAGATTGAGGCATCCACATGGTCAGAGGAGCCCAGAAATATAAAGGCTCACTGTTTCTCATACTTCTAGCTGGGACAGCCGCCCTGGTGACACTCAAAGGTCTACTGCGTCAACTATAAGAAATTTATCTCACAACTCATTAGGTTGCAACTTCAAGACATATCCCAAATTCGTCACTTCTACTGCGTCTACCTTAGTCCAAGTCACTATCATCTATGAACTGGACTATTGCAGAAGCCTCCATTTTCCCTCCTGCTGGCCACAGTATGACAGCCAAAATCATCACTTTAAAACAGAAATCAGGGCCTGGGCTTCCATTGCTTACAACTTCTAGTAGTTTCCCATTGCACTCGAAATGCCATCCTAGGTCACTGTGACAGCCCCACACATGATCTGCCCTGGCTGCCTTCCCACTGTCATTGATGAGTATTCTCCCTGCTACTCTTCTCACCCTGCTTCAACTCCCTTGGCCACTTTGCTGCTGCTCAGACACATAAAATATGTTCATTCCTCAGTTCCTTGTACTTGCTGCTCCTTTAACTATTATTTCTCATGCCCAGATCTTCACAGGTTTCATCTCGCAAGTAATTAAGACTCTACTCAAATAACACGTCATCAGAAAAGTCTGCACGAACAACTTACCCAGAAGTTTCTGCACACAAATACAATCACTCTCTTATTTTCTTCTGTCGCTTTGCTATTTTCTTATCCTCTGTGACTACCTAAGATTATATTATATATGAGCTAATTTACCTATGTTTTTTCATTTACATACAGATGTAAGATCATAAGGGCAAGAAGTGTTTGTTAACTACTGAATTTCTTGTGCCCAAAGTAGCACCCATAATACATTAGGGATGTAGTAAAATGTTTGTTGAATAAAGGAACAAATCATTATCATTCTACTTACTCTAGTATATTTTAATCAAAACAGTTTGATAATAATTTCCTTTCATCTTTCTCCCCACCCATTTTTTGAGGTAAGCGGTGCAGAGATCTTTGTGCCCAGTCTTTAGAAAATGAGAACTGTGCCTCAAGACGTAAAAAATTGCCCAGGATCGCACAGCTCACAGTGGCAAAACTGGATCCCCATCTTCACATTCCTACTTCAGTTAACATTTGCCACTGTGTTCTAGGCAAAAACACAGGCTGCATTGTAGTGGCAGCTCCAGGTTACCTAATAGGCCACACATTTTAGAATGCCACTTTGCATTAAAAAACATTAATTCCCCCCACTTTATGGCTTTTAATAGTTAAGGTTTTCTAAATAAAATACATAATTACACTTCCCATTAGAAAAAATAAAAGTAAGAACATTCTTACTGTTAAAAAAATACCAATGTAAAAATAGCAAAAAGCATTTTAGCATAATACAGAACATCTTCCAAAATGCAGTCTCTGCCTTAGCCCCTTATTTCTCCTACTGTGGAGATTTAATTTGAGAATATTTTTACCTCTTGTTTTATATGTACATGGCTCTCACCATGTACCTAGTTCATAAACACTTCTAATTATTGAAAAGTACCTTCTGCAATTTGATGTCTCTTAGCCACATTTTACTGGCAGTTTCCATGGCAAACTTTCCATTAGAATGTCTTCATAATTCATCACGGTAGGATGTATAAACAATGAGCTGTTTTTCACCTTGCTGAATAAAGAAATGGGAATGTGACTCTAACAACAATTTTATCCCAGCAATTGGCAATAATTTTGAGACCACCAACAGCGTTTTCCTGCCTGACATGGCATCCTAGAGATTTCCAGTGCATGAAGGCAACAGGTGGTAGGCAATACGCCTTTCAATGCTCCCAATAAAAGTTGGACAAAGGCAAGGCAGCCTCTCATTACTCACAGCCAAGTCACAGATAGTGACACTTGAGGGCTGGAATAGTTAAGAGTCATAAAATCCTGGGAGTTTTGCCTTCCCATACAACTTGCTGCTGTGCTCATATTCATGAACAAGCTGTCCTTCCCTTGTACACAGCGTTACTTATTGCTCCCAGTGGGGAGTAATGGAAACCACATTTTATATACATTTCCAGCAGCATCATGAATATTGACATCGTCCCCCCACACACCATTAGCATTCCTGTCTAACTGGTTAATGGAAAACAACACCACAGAACAAATGCTGAGGGCACTTGTAGTTCTGTATATTACGATACACAAATATTCTCCCTTGCCACGGAAGTCATCTTCTCTAGTTAATCTCCTAAAATCCAAATAAATCTATAATTAGTGTTGGCTTTTAAACTTTATAACAAGGTGGGTATTTAATATTTAGGAATGAAGGATATGAAGGTAAAAATAAATGTTTCTTCGCCTACCACACACTCTTATATCTGGACATCTAGAGAGAAAGTAAAGAGAAATTTCCAAACTTGTGCCGTTCTGAATAGAACCTAGTCTCAGTTGTTGTCCCATAGTGAAGGGATAAATGTAATGGAAAGAGTTTAAAGATAACTTTCTATTATCAGGGAATAAGGCTGCAAAACAATTGGTGAATATTTGGGACATTCTTGCTGCATTATTCAATAATGGATCCCTCTTAGATCCAGTAATCAGTTGAGAATGATTTATTTATCTACGACTATTCTTTCTCACCTTCTTGCTACACGAAACCTACAATCCCAGAAGAGACATAAGCAAAAAAGCAAATTCCTGAGTTTCAGTAGCATTTCAGCAACTGACAGTTATGGATCATCAAGTTAATTTGGCCACCTCTTTCTTTTCACAGGTGAGGAGACAGAGGAGGAACCCAGTGACTTTTTTGCAGTCGTTCACGTTTTGGCAACTTTCTTCTTTATCAAGCTTTAGTGCAAAATCATGGTAAGATTTACTGTACTGTCCACCATGCAGTAACCAAGGTTTGTAACTGAAGTTATGAAGTCAGATAACTTCACTCTTGAGGAATGGTATTATTCAGACAGAAATTTATGTTAATTAAAAAGTGGTTAATAACACAAACAGGCAGAAAAATACAAGTAGGTCTTCCTCCATGACCTGAAGTTTTGTAAAGGAAAATTTCTGTAATTGTCAGTTCTGTACATTTTTCAGTCACAGCTAACAGCATGAGCATGTCCCTAGGAATGTTCTCCTGCTTCAGTATTATTTAGAGCCACAAAGGAATGTAGGTGAAATAAGAAAGTGAAGAAGGCGTATTTGTCGTATGTGGCTCATTCTGATCATTCTGAATTTAATGTTTGCTATGGGGCATAGAGACGTCTAGCTATGGCATATTTAAAATATTAAAAGGATTTAAGATCTGAAAAGATAGGATCAGAATCTTCTTGAGCTAATCTCTTCCGTGTCTTTCCCCCACCCTCACACACTTCGCAGCTGTTATAAGATGCAGGTAGTTACCAAGAAAGATGCTGGTGAAGGTTGGCTTACAAAATATTCTTATGACTATCTCAAGCTATGGCAGGAATGAGTGGCTCATCACTCAATTCTCACAGAATTCTGAGCTCTCTGTACTTATGAAACCACAGTTGTATGTGTCTTACTTTATATAACCCAATACCAACCATAATGGCTCAAAAAAGAGAATGGTAATAGAAAAGACAGTTATTGCATGAATTTTGACAACTAAGATTATTCTCTTTTTTAGCCATTACAAATGATTGGTTAAAGTCAATTGTCAATTATTATGAATCTATCTTAACTATAATGTACACAAATTATTTTTAATATAATTACTTATATTGATAGATATATTGAAGGAAAAAATTTTAAAATCTTCTAACTTACAGTATTTTTTATTTGAAGAAGTCATACTAACTATAAAACCCTTAGATACATTTAAACTATAAATTATAGAATTTAAATTAGCCATCACCCTTAGATACATTTAAACTATAAATTACAGAATTTAAATTAGCCATCTCACAATTCTTCTTGCTGTTTGAGGAAATAAAGGAATACAGTCAAGTGAAAATAATCTTAGGATTCTCAGGCATGGTCTTCAGTTCTAGCTAAACTGTTTATTAGCCTTGAAAACTTGAGCAAATTGTCTACCTTTCAGAATTTTTCTATCTATAAAACAATAAGACTATAATAAATAATTTTGCATGTGCATTTCAACTTTCAGATTTCGTGAAATACGTAACGGTGAATTGAAATCCATTATTGATAGAAATGCTTAGTCAGAAGCCTTGTTAGACACATGTGACATGTACAATACATACACACACAAAATTACTTCGTTTGTCTTGCGATTCTACCCATTACTGATGTCTAGAAACTGCAGACATTACAGAGATAAACACAAAGATATCTGTCAAAAATTGATGATTCACTGTAGCCTTTCTTCATATAATCGATTAAAACATATTCATAGTGTTATTATATTCTATTCTCAATAATCTACTTAATTGAAAAACTGGGAAAACATAAACATACTTTAAAGTTATATAGAAAAAGGTTAAAATAAAATATTTAAGAGAAAATAAAATATATTAAGTATCTTAGAAAAAAACAAAAATTTTGCCAAAGAGCTTCTCTGCTCTTCCCCAAAACACTAGACCCAGACAATTTCAGAGGGAAATTCTGCTCATCTTCAAAGATCAGATCACTCAATGTTGTCTAAATTTTTCTAGATCCATGAAAGAGACAGAGAATTTTCATTTCTTTTTGCCTGAGACCAGTATTGCACTGATAATATCAAATAAAGCTACAAGCCAATTTTACTTATGAATATTGATATAAAAATGGAACTAAAAATTACATTAGCAAATGGAATTCAGTAACACATGAAAGAAGACTATACCACAATGAAGAGCAATTGTATCTGGAATGCAAGGATGGTTCAGTTTTAGTAAACCCATTAATAAAACTAGCTCTTAATAGATCTAAAAGGAGAAAAAACATAAATGCCTTTCATTATCTGTGAAAGGTATTTTAAAATTGTGTTTGATAAAATTTAACAAGTATATTGCATAAAAATTATTAGCCAAATTTTATAGAAACAAACTCTTGATATGTGTGTGTATATATACATAAATATATGTGTATATATACATATATATATATAAAATCAGAAATCAGGATTTTGCTTAACAACAGAATATTAGTTTTGTAAATACTAGCTGATACATTTGATGTAAGAAAAAGAGAGGTATAAAATATTATGGTTATATGCAGATGGTATGCTTATATATTTGGAAACTCAAAGAAATTAACTAAAATTGTTAAAAATAATTTAAAATTTAATTATGTATTAGATTATAAAATTTATATTCAAAAATTAATATTTTCTCTAAAGACCCCAAATTAGAAGATATAATAAAAGAAAAATCTTATTATAATGATATTAATATTTATAAAATACCAGAAATAAAATTAATACAAATACAGAAGACCTATATGAAATAAAAACTAAGTGTGTACCAAGATATTGAGGATTTGACATTTTTACAAGAGTAGACTTTTGTATACCAGAAGGTAAGGATAAAGAAAGGCAATCATGTAAAGATATTGATTATCTCTAAATTAGACTATCAGTGAAATTAAATACAAATTTTTAAATGACATATTAATTTGTTTAGAAAAAGATATCTTTATAGGTAGAAAAATAACATTCAAGAATGGTCAAGATATTTCTGAAAAAGATGAATAAGAAGGCATGTCATTATGCATTTTTAGCCATATTAATTAAATTTTTGATGCAGGTATATATACTCTATCTACCTACCTATATATCTATCTGAGTTACACCATATAAAATTGCTAATTTTCATCTCTTATTCCTTATAAAAATGGCAATTATATATGGCTCAACATAACATGTAGGTGACATTCCAAATCAACAGATAAGAAGTGTCAGTTCACAGAAAAGACATTTAAATGCATGGAAACCAACTCAGCCTTATTTATAATTAATGCAAGGTATGTTTAAAGATATATAGTATTTTTCAAATGGACAGGAAAATTAAGTTTAAATGTACATGTGTTGACAATTATATGGTAAATAGGCCATGTTATATGCTACTGGTGATTGTTTACATTGGTACCAACCATTAGGAAAGCAATTCAGTAATATCTGTCAAAACATCTGCAGATATTTTCCTCTAAATTTTCCTTTTGAGAAAATGATTTTACAGATATATTTGAACATGCGTGCAAAAATTATATATTTATGTAACTATAGAATTTTATATGTTAGTAAAATATATATACTAATACTATATAGTATTTATTGTTGAAATGCATATAACAGA
The DNA here is from genome assembly GCF_047675955.1 of Chlorocebus sabaeus. NCBI lineage: Eukaryota > Metazoa > Chordata > Mammalia > Primates > Cercopithecidae > Chlorocebus > Chlorocebus sabaeus. The sequence continues at coordinate 14,024,699 of NC_132913.1, forward strand.
AAAAAGAGAAAACCATGCAAATGTCAACCAAAAGAGATAGAATAAGTAAATTTTGGAGTGTGCATGTTATAGAATGAAATGTTGCCATTAAACAGAATGAAGTAGACATATATATATACACACCTTTATGTAGATATTTCCAAGAAGTAGGTTGAAAAAGCAAGGAATAGAACAGCATGGATGTTATATACTTGGTTGAGTAAAAAATTTAAAAAGGACACATATATAAAAACACATATAGAAATATTTGTAAATGTGCAAACTAACTCTGAATGACTACACTGAAACCAGGAGTAGCAGTTGTTTCTGAGAGAGAGAGAGAGAGAATGAGGAAACCGGAGATTTAGAGTGAGAAGGAGACAAAATTGATGTCCCTTGCACTGTTTGAATTTTTATAATATTAGTTAAAAACACCAATACTTAAAAAACAAAACAAAGCACATATTTGCCCTATAAAATGTTGGGATAAATTTTGGTTTCATTTTGACTATTACGAAACTCAAATATATGTGTAGAGAGCTGTTTGTATTTCTATTACATAATAAGATGAGTGGACAAATAATCCTATAACAAAGATTAGCATTTCTCTGGGGGGTAGGGATGGAGTAATGGGACAAAACTTCCCTGATGAGTAATGGAAAAGTTATCTGAATTTTTTTTTGGTGAAAACCTGCTGGGCACAGCATGCCTATTTTCTTGCATCCCACAAACATTTCTGTGAATGGGGGAACACTGTCCCAGCCTCATTCCAAAACTCACATATAAAGTTTGCATTTCTTTTTGGAAAAAGCATCTGTGGAAGAAGTCTGAATGAAGAGAAAGCCTTTTTCATATTTCCTTCTCACTCTGCAATAGTAGCACCAGCAGGATTGGAAAATAATGTTCGAGTCTGAAGGCACATACGGTAACTACAGAGACCTCCTTTGATACTTCTGAAGTCATTTTAAATGGGGCCATCCATTTTGTCTGAGTTGCACAACCCATCCAGAACCTAGTACAGTCATCTATTGTTGCCCGCTGATCACCTGTTCCTCCCATGATCTTTGTGTTTGATCTTAGAGACATTAAGCAGCATGGAGAGCAAAAGCATCCTTGGGTACCCTGCCACCTGCCCTCCTCAATTGACTTGATGGAGCGAACCTTTTTATTTGCCATTTACCCACTGCCAGGGAGGGTATGCTGGGGTGAGTGGTGTATGTCTGAAGAATTCAGCAGGGGGTTCAGCCTGTAAAAAGATAACCGAGTTAAAACACAGAAAATCGCAATGCTTTAAAGCAAGGAAGTGATGTCAACCACCAGGTGATCCCCTTAAAGAATGGAGTTCCACTAAGTGGTTGAAACAATTGCTTCATGGGATATCTTCGCTCTTTCCTTGAAGGGTCAACTTGGTCTGGGAGCTCATCTCAATGAACTCAGCGGGTAATGCCAACAGCTCTGTAGCTAATACAGACGTTTTCTGTTTCTTTTTTTTTTCATTTGGACTGCAACATTGAAGTAACTGCCTTATGAAAGGCAGTCTATGCCTAGACATTATTATCTGCCCATGCAGCTGAGGTCAACAGCAAAGGAATAGTAGGCCCTGGAGTCATAGATGACTGGGGTTGGGCACATTGCCCAACAGTGGAAAACTTGGCCATGCTCAGGGAAAATGGGGAGTGGCCTGTAAAGGATAGCAACATCAGTAGCATCTGGAGAGAATGGGACAATGCAAACATCTCTAGCTCTCACGTGGAGCTTAGTGCAGTACTGGGAAAGTCAGATGCCAGCTCTTAGAGTCGTGACTTGGGGGTCATAATCTAACATTCCTTGACTCTATGTTATCCAATAGATTCAAGAGGGAACAGGCCCCCCAAAACTGGCCATAAACAAAATCTCTGCAGCACTGTGACATGTTCATGATGGTCATGATGGTCATGATGCCCATGCTGGAAGGCTGTGGGTTTACCAGAATGAGGGCAAGGAACACCTGGCCCAGCCAGGGCAGAAAACCGCTTAAAGGCATTCTTAAGCCACAAACAATAGCATGAGCGATCTGTGCCTTAAGGACATGCTCCTGCTGCAGTTAACTAGCCCAACCTATCCCTTTATTTCGGCCCATCCCTTGGTTTCACATAAGGGATACTTTTAGTTAATCTAATATCTATAGAAACAATGCTAATGACTGGCTTGCTGTTAATAAATACGTGGGTAAATCTCTGTTCAGGGCTCTCAGCTCTGAAGGCTGTGAGACCCCCGATTTCCCACTTTACATCTCTATATTTCTGTGTGTGTGTCTTTAATTCCTATAGCACCGCTGGGTTAGGGTCTTGCTGACTGAGCTGGTCTTGGCAGAAACTAGAGAACCTATGTAGAAAATGGCACCCTGTCTTAGTTTCTGAATCAAATGGAATAAACACAAATTTACTTGAATAAAATATTTCCACTTTTAAAACAAAATTGAATTCGTCCCAATGAAATCTAATTGTTCTTTCTGTAATAATACTGATGTGTTTATTACATCTAAGAAGATAACATTTGTTGCATATTATGTTGTGAAACGTATCTCAAATCTAAACAGTTTTTTAATTAAAAGAAATGTGTATTTCTGCTACATCAATTGAACAAACTAACCAATAAGGTCAGACCATCCATTTTGCAGCATAATCCAAGTCACACAGAGATGGTGTCCAGGTTTTGTATCTGGACTCTGGATGGCTCTTAGAGAGACAGGAAATGAACACTGCAAGTCTGGACAAGAGATCAATGATGTTGAAATGCTATGCAAATATTCTAAGGAAAGAGGTAATGAGGGAGAATTTTCTTTGACCCCTGGACAGATATGTTATAAATCTGTTAGATATAGATATTTGTCTATTCTTCCATGTGACTGTCATCTTAGGTGATACCTTATCAAAGTTTCATTACGATGCATCCAACCTTAGCATCTCAATTTAGGGAAATAATATAACATTTTTTGCACGTTAAATTCAAATAGGCTGCTCAGAAATTTCTTTATGGATTTTTTACTAAGAAATCCACCAGTGATTTTCAGATGCCACAACTTCTGTGCTAGCACATCTTGTATGAAGAAATGGCTGGCTTGATTTATCAAGCTATAGATATAAATGTATATATATTATAAATAGGTATAAATATAAATATATAGACAGATGTAAGAACATACATATACATACTTTAGAAGTAATCACTGAAAAGAGAAGCCCCTGGCTCAAAACACTGACTAATTTTCTGTCCCAGAGTCCTTTCAAAGATGGCCCATAATCTTCACTGACCTATTACAGCTCTTCCCATTCTACTATGGCTCAAGAATAAACAAACAATTCCCTTTTATGATTCCGCTGAGCAGAACTGGGTATGATGGCATTTCTGATAAGACCTTTACCAAGAAAGAAAAGAGGAAACCAGCTCAGTGAAAATGTAAAAGCATCTTCTTTCCGGTGGACAGTCTTCTATCTTCTAGCGCTGATCTGCTGCTCTACATCACAAGGTTCTTTCCTGGACATTGCCTTTCCTGATTATTCATAGGTAGATGGCTCTTAACTCCTCCCACAAGGGAGCAGCATGTAAACATCATGTTTCTGCTTTCAGCTACCTGGTAGTTATCTTCAGCCCAGATATTGCCTCTGAGTTTCAGTTCACTTAATATCTTCACTTAGAGGCCTATTAACCTTAAAAATTTATATTCCTTTCTCCTCACACTCTGCAATCTTCCCATTAGTAAGTGAGATCACTGAAACCTAGAACCTCATTTCTTCCATTCCTTTACTACCCACCTTCTACCTCTCACCCCAGCAACAGGTCTGAGCATGCACACCCCGCATTTGTCATCAAGTCCTAGGGATTCTACTTCAAAAACGGAATTTGAAAAGTTGTCCCTTATCAGGTTCTCTGATCCACTATCTGTCACTTGAATTACTGAGTCAGTTTCCTAACTGGTATTCACCCTCTCACTCTTGTGCTTCTATGGCCATACTCCAGCTGAGAAGTAAGAATAATCTTCCTAAATTAAAAAGTGGGTCATGATATTTATATTTCCTCTCTAACCTTTTACTTTAAAATAGTTTTAGGCTTACTGAAGAGTTGCAAAAATGGCACAGAGAGTTTCTTTAAATCAATCACTCAGTTTTCTCTAATGTTAACACCTTAGATAATTATGGTACAATTACCAAAACTAAGAAATTAGTGCTGATGATATACTATTAACTAAACCAAGGACATTTTTGAAGTTATTCAATTTTTCTACTAAAGTCATTTTTCTGTTTCAGAATCCCACCCTTACAGCACTTTTTAGCTTAAAAGCTTGCAAGGATTTCCTACTGTTCTTAGAATAAAACCCAAATTTCTAATCATGTTCTATAAAACACCGCATGCTCTCGGCTCAGCCTATCTTTACAACTTCATTCTTCCAACTTCTGCCCTTTGCTGCGCTCAACACCACTGGTCATCTTTCAGTTTCTTGAACACCCTGAGCCCTTTCACACCTCAAGGTCTTTGCATATCCGTCTCCTCTGCATAGAATGGTCTTTTCTGCATCTTTGAGCAGCCAGCTCCTTCTCTTACTTTTAGTTGGCTTAAATATCACTTTTACCAACAGCTCTTAATATGTAGGTCCCCTATGCTATTCTCTGCTTCATCTATTTGCTTATTTCTCACAGGTCAATTATTTTACTATGCTTGGCAATTATTTTACTCATTTGTCAGCTTATTTGATTATTATTTAGCCCTCTGGAATATAAGCTCCAGGAGGGAAGATATTATATTTGTATTAGTTTTCTATGGCTGCCATAAAAAGTTGCCCAAAACATTGCAACTTTTGGCAATACAAATGCATCTCACAATTCTACACATTAAAAGTTCAGTAGGTTCAGCTGGTTTTTCTATCTGAGTCTTAAAAGCTGAACTCAAGGTATTAGCAGGTATGCTCCTTTCCGGAGGCTCTGGGAGAGAACTTGCTTCTGGGCTCCTTCGGCTTGTTGGTATTATAGAATGCAGTGCCCTGTGGTGAAGGACTATGTTCCTGCTTACTTGCTGGCTGCTGTCCAGGATGTTCTGAACTTCAAATAGGCAACCTGTATTCTCTGGTCTGTGGCCCCCTGTGTCTTCAAAGCCAGCAACAATATGTTGAATTCTTCTCCTGCTTCAAATCTCTCTTGCTTCTTCTTTCACTGAATTTCTCTGACTTTAACCATATAAGAGTTTCTGCTTTGAAGGGCTCATGTGATTAGATTGGTCCCACCTGGATGATTCAGGATACTGTTTGTCATGAACTGAATTATGTCTCCCCACTCAAAATGTGTATGCTGATGTCCTAACTTCCAAATGTGAATGTATTCAGAGGTGGGGCCTTTAAGGAAGTAATTAAGGTTAAGTGAGGCCAAAAGAGTGGGGCCCTGATCTGATAGGACTGGTGTCTTCATAAGAGGGGCAAGAGATATCACAGATCTCTCTCTATCTTTGCACGTGTGCACAGTGAGAAAGTAGTTGTCTACAAGCCAGGAAAGGAAGCCTCACCATATCCCAACCCTGATGGCACTCTGATCTTGGGCCTCTAGCCTCCAATTGTGAAAAATAAATTTCTGTTGTTTAAACCACACAGTCTGTGGTATCTTGTTATGGCAGCCTGAGCTGACTAATACGCTCTTCTAGTTTCAAGGTCCTTAAAAGTTAGTCACATCTGTGGGGTCCCATTGGCCATGTAATGTTAACATATTCACAAGGGATTAGGGGATAGACATCTTTAGGGGGCCACTATTCAGTCCACCACAGTATCTGCCTTCTTGACGACTCTATCATCCAAGCTTAACTCATGTAGGCATGAAACAATTGAGTAATAAATGATTTGATGTAACTTACTTGAACATTATCACAAGAAAGGCAACTGGTGTAATCACAGACACCACAAAACAGCTCCCAGTTTCCCTCTTTTGCTGATGTCTGACAGTTGTATCCTTCCCTAGTGTGCTCCTGAGCTCCGACTAATGGACTCTTCAATTCTGTTTGTTAGAAAAATTAGACCTATTAGAAAAGTTTCTGACTCTTGTGTTTGGAATTGTTAAAGCAGGAATTTCATCAAGAGTATCTCTATAGGTTTAGTCATCTCTTATTTCAAGTGTCTACTAGAAACAGTAACATGCATTGCTGAAAAGCTAGGGATCTGCTTTTCTGTAATGTAAATTCTCTCTGCTACCTCCTGTTTCATGGTGCTACTGAGTTTGCAGATTTAACTGGCTGAGCATTACACAGAGAAAACTGACTTCTTGGTGGACTTTTTTTTTTGGTAAGAAAAGCTCTCTATTCATTCTGTAGACTTAGATAACTCCATTTGTCCTGGTTTTAACATTTATTACCTTCGTCCCATCTTCATTGCAGCAACGGTATGTCTAATATGGAGATTAAACACAAGAAATGCACAGACTGTTGCCTGTGCCAATTCTTTGGCATGAAAGTGTACACAGGAAGCCTCTCTTTTCTTGGACTGTGACTTTCAATTTGCCTTGTTACTCAATTTTGTGTCCACATCCCTTCAGGACAGCATCCTGAATTGGCAAGAGCAAATGTTTTATAATCAGCAAACTTAAATTCCAATTATGACTTTAAAAATTAATAACCAAACATTCCTTAAAATCCTTGAGTCTTCATTCCCTCATGATAATGGACCATCCCTCATGCTGCTCTCATAATGTTTAATTCATATAATTGCTCCTCAGCAAACTCAGAAACAATCCTGAGAGCAGCGGTTTCCTACACATTTTTTAATTCCCAGAATACACACACACACACATATGCACACACTCACAACCTTACATAAATTTAGGGTCAGTAGAAGTTATCATTTTATTTTGTCATGGGGGAAGAAGTTTGGTCAATAATAGTAACCAGAAAGATTAGGTAGACAAAATGAGTACAACAGGGAGTTTGCATAAATTGCTGGGTATGGAGATTCAGAGGAAACCCAGGGAAGATCCATGTAAGATTTTTAATCAGTTTACCTCTCGCTCTAAGAAAGAAGCTCCAAAAATTTTAACTGGTATTCTGATCCATGCTTGGCATCCTTGGCATTCTGATCCATCCTTGGTGGCTTAGATAGATTTTAGAGAAAGAAATGATGTAGGCTGTGGAGAGGGGCATGAAGAGAGAGAGAGAGAGATTTACAACATTTTTGCAGTTCTTTTCTAAACCTGTCCCTTACAATTTTCCTATGGAAGCATTTTGCTTTTAGTTTTCTAGCCCATCTGGTCTCATGTTGCTAACTTTTGTGAGGCAGCATGAATCTCTGAGGTACTTCTGGACCTTCACTAAAAGAAGACTAACTGTTGAGATGCCATTGTTATCAGCCCATGTCACAAGGGTGTAGCGAGCAAACCTGGATGCAGATGCCCAAAGAAGCCTTTTAGACAATGGCGTAGGCAGACTGGGGCCTTGGGAGCCCAGAAGGGTCTCAGTGGCCACCAGTGGAAAAAGCTGTATGACCTGCAATGAAACTAGCAAGTTAAAGATGTTTGTTCTTCCTACACTACAGGTTTCTGATAGTGTAGGAAGACATTATGCAGTTTTGAAAAATAAAGCCAGCTGAGAGTGAGGCTGATGCTGAGTAATGGGAGGTGAGTGAATCTGTGTTTTCACAGAAAAGGAACAGAAACTCTGGCAGCTATAATGCACTAGCATGCACTTAGAAAAATAAGCCCATTTCTGAGTTGAAGATCAACACCACAGGAGTTGAAGCTCACTTCTGACAGATAAGTGTGTTTAGAAGAATAGTAGATTGTTGAAAATTTTGGCTGGGGAGAAAATAGAGAACATCTTTTGAATACAACAAAAAATAGAGAAGATATGTAGATTTAGCTCTTTTTCCTAGACTAAAGCAGCCTTGAAAACTGAAATTATACCTATTTGAGGTCTTACTCAGAATAGAATTTGGATGCTATTGCTGTATTTCTGTTTGTTTGTTTTAATCTGAAAAATTAACAAATGTAATTACTTTCAGAGAGTTTTTAAGTAAGATATTGATTTTGGTGCTAGGATCAGGCCACGGCTATCCCTCCCCTTTGTTGCATGTTGCTTTTATCAAGACATTAGCACTAGTGAATCATCTACATTTGTGTCTTCTCACTGGGAAGGAAGGAAGTTCCTCGCAAAATGTAACCATTAGGCCCCTGCGCAGGTTAATGGGTAATTTGTCTTGATTCTAAAAAGAAGTTCTAGATAAAAAGGTTTAAGAAAAATAAACATTTAGAAGTCATTACCCTTCAGAATTACTTCAGCCATCCCTCTTGCCTGCCATATACATGAGCTCAGGTGCATCATTTGATGTATGCACATTTGAATTTGGGGCAACCAGGGCCTTGGATTTGAGTCTGTCCTAGGAGAAAGATAGATATAACAATAAAAGCCCAAATTTCAAGTTCCATTATTCCTTTACATGTTCATCTCTTCTTTATACCTTTAATGATCTTGGACAGGCATTTGAAACACCCAAAACTGGGACCAATCATGTACGGTAGCTGCTCATTGACTTCAGAATTAGTGGTATTCTCCCCTTACATTTTCTCTCAGGACTATCTGAGATTTTGGCAGGTACCTAGTTGAATTTACCTTTATTTATTGATCTAAGTCATAGAATGTATCTTTTTAAAAAAATTTAAAAACATTTAATTAACACAAAAGATTTTATATATTTAAGGTGTACAACATGATGATGGATATATGTATATTACTGATTACATCAATCACTACCCTGTGAAACAGGTTTACTCTGCACTGGTTACCACTTCAGCCCACTGCATCTGGGCTGCAATTTCCACTGCTTGCATGAGTCTGGTGAGAGAGAACGCTCACACAATAAGTTAAGCTAAGCAAATTTATTACTCACAGGTAGACAGCAAGGGACAGTAGAAAGATTCAAGATTAAGGGTGAGTCAACACCACAAGGCTCAGAAGAGTTGCCCAGAGTTGATGGAATCTTGTTTATCCATACCCCACTTGAACTACAGCTGAGAAATCTGGGAAAGAGGCCTGCCCTAGGTTTTGTACCTGTGGGCAACTCATCCTACTAGGCGAAAGCACTGAAGGATATTCTGTTTCTAGTGGGGACTGACACAAAGCCTAGGCTGTTCCAGCCAGTTCTTCCCTATCTCAGGATGTGTTATTTCCAGCACATTCTACAGTTATTCTTGAGAACTACAAGTGAGAAAGAGGAGAGAACTGGCTCAGTCCAAGACCACTGAGAGAACTGTCCTGCACACTTGTACTGTATGTTAGGTCCCCAGACCTTGTTCATCTTATAACTGAAAGTTTGTACTCTTTGGTCAACATCTTTGCATTTCTTCTATCCCCATCCCCAGAAACTGCCATTATCCCTTCTGTTTCTATGAGTTCTGCCTTTTTAGATTCTACATATAAATGTGATTACCTAGTATGTGTCTTTCTGTGTCTGTCTTGTTTCACTTAGCATAATGTCCTTCAGGTTCATCTATGTTGTCACAAATAGCAAATTTTTTTTTTTCTTAAAGCTGAATAGTGCCCCTTTGTACATATGTACCAATATCCCATTGTATACATATATCACAGTCTTTATTCATCCATCCCTTGATGAATACTTAGGTTGTTTCCATATCTTGGCTATTGTGAATAATGTCGCAATGAAGATGTGGGTGCTGATATTTCTTTAAGATATTGATTTCATTTCCTTTGGATGTATTTCTGGAAGTAGGATTGTGTATTGTATGATAGTTTTGTTTTTCATTTATATTGAAATTTTCATGTCATTTTTCATAATTTCTGTACCAATCTACATTTCCACCTATAGTGTGTAATGAGAAAAACTTTATTTCTTCCTCGTTTATGAAACGTATTTGCTGGATACAAAATTCTTGACTGACAGTTATTCTGTTCAAGGGGAATAAATATAGGACTCTAATCCATTCTGGCTGTAAAGTTTCTGCTGGGAAGAAACCCCAATAGTTAGAAAATTCTGGTGCTCCTGAAGGGTCTTGGAAAAGGGGAATTCTTCCAATTGTCACCTAAATTACACACCTAGAATTCTTCTTCCAAGTTGTGTTACCGCTGAAGACACAGCTGGGGCTTCTTTCAATGGGAGCTTGACATAGGTGCACCTGTAAACAGCTTTTCTGGAAGAGTTTAGGCTGACCACATTCGCACAGAAAGAATATTCTCCATGTGTAGGCTTGCATGAAGAGTATATTCACAATCCCTCCCTACATGGAACATCAGCATTTCTGGAAATAAAAATAAGTACCTATTTGACTTCAACAGATAGAACACTGGGTCAGATTTGTGACTGAGAGGTGAACTGCTTTTCTGTTGGCCTGGGGTTGAGGTGGCTGCCTCCCTTACCCTAGAAAAGATTTCAGTGCATTTTACTGAGGACACCCCCACCCACCTCTATCAAGGATGGGATCTCTTCACACCAATGTGCATTGCATTTACCAACCTATTTTAACAATAGCTGGTTTTTACCCATTGACATCTCCCCTACTGTCCTGAAGCCTAAACTGCTCAATCCAATAAGTAGAACACTGGGGAAAAACAAATACACAAAAAATGTACACACTACTGGAAAAGGAGATAATCTTAAAGAGACTTCTGCCAATCCACCCTACAGGAGACAGTGAACCTACACACACTGAGCACATTGTTACTATAACCAACATCTGAGAAAGCCACCATAAAAATACTCTATTCAAACAAGGAACTTATACAGAAAATTTACCCCTGAAAACACCCAAAGTTGAATTATGCTACAATAAACTATAAATACTATAGGTAGATGTTTAAGGGGGAAAAAGAAATAAATTTTTAAAAATATCAAAATTGAATAAAAATCAAATTCAAAAATTATTATAAGAATTAGTCTACCTAAATGAGAAAAATACCAAAAAAAAAAAAAAAAAATTCTGGCAATGTGGCAAAGGTGGACTATATAACACTTCCAAAAGATCACACTAGCTCTCTCCAGCAGTGGATCCAAACCAAGATGAAATCTTTGAAATGCCAGAAAAAACATTCAAAAGATTGATCATTAAGCTACTCAGGGAGATAAAAAACAAAGGTGAAAAATTATATACATAGATTTTTAAAAATCAGTATACAAATGAAAAAATTATAAAGAAATAGGTATTTTGAAGAAAAAGTAACCGTAATTTATGCAGATGAACAACACATTTAGGAAATTACAAAATGCAATAGAAAGTTTTACCAATAGATGAGACCAAGTAGAAGAAAAAATTTTAGAGCTCAAAGACAAGGCTTGCAAATCATCTCTATTAGACAAAAATACAGAAAAAAAAGAATTAAAAGAAATGTACGAAGTTCCCCAAAACATGGGATTATATAAAATGGCCAAATCTAAGAATAATTGGTGTTCCTGAGGGAGGAAAATAAAGCAAAAAGTTTGAAAATTTATTTGGGAGAAAAATGGAGGAAAATCTCCCTGGCCTTGCTAGATATTTAGAGATCCGAATGCAAGAAGCACAAAGAACTCCTTGGAGATACATTGCAAAAAGGACATCACTAAGGCAGATGGATAGTGATCAGGCTACCTAAAGACAATGTGAAGAAAAACAGTTCTAAGAGCACTGAGAAAAGAGCATCAGGTAACTTATAAAGTAAAGTCTATCAGACTAATAGCAGACTTCTCAGCAGAAACCTTATAGCCAGAATGGATTAGAGTCCTATATTTATTCTCCTTGAACAGAATACCTGTCAGTCAATAATTTCATATCCAGCAAATATAAGTTTCATAAATGAGGAAGAAATAAAGTTTTTCTCAGACAAGGAAAAGCTTTGGGGCTTGTCACTACCAGCCTTGCCCTATAAACATTGCTAAAAGGAATTCTAAAGCTTGGGAAAAAAGGTTGATACGCAACAGAATAGGATCTCTTGACAGCATAAAACTCATAGGACCTACAATACAATAAAATAACAAAGAAAACAAAATATCATGCTAACAATCAACCTGATGGCTAGAACAGTACCTCACATCTTAATATTGACTGTAAATGCTCTACTTAAAAGATACAGATTGGCAGAATGGCTAAAAAAATCGCATACCAAATATTTGCTATCTTCAAGAAACTCACGCAGCATGTGCATGTATGGATTCTTCTTTTTTTCTTTTTTCCTGACTTTATTTTTATATTTATTTATTTATTTATTTATTTACTTACTTATGTATTTATTTTTAACTTTAAGTTCTGGGATACATGTGCTGAACGTGCAAGTTTGTTGTATAGGCACACATGTGCCATGGTGGTTTACTGCACCTATCAACCCATGATCTAGGTTTTAAGCACCATATGAATTAGGTATTTGTCCTAATGTTCTCCCTCCCCTTTCCTCCCAATCCCTGACAGGCCCTATTGTGTGATGTTTCCCTCTCTGTGTCCATGTGTTCTCATTGTTCAACTCCCACTTATGAGTGAGAACATATAGTGTTTGGTTTTCTATTCCTGTGTTAGTTTGCTGAGAATGATGGTTTATGTCCCAGCAAAGGACATGAACTCATTCTTTTTTATGGCTGCATAGTATCCCATGGTGTGTATCTGCCACATTTTCTTTTTCCAGTCTATCACTGATGAACATTTGAGTTGGTTCCAAGTCTTTGCTATTGTAAATAGGGCCGCAGTAAACATATGTGTACATGTGTCTTCATAGTAGAATGATTTATAATCCTTTGGGTATATACCCAGTAACGGGATTGCTGGATCAAATGGTATTTCTGGTTCTAGATCCTTGAGGAATTGCCACACTGTCTTCTACAATGGTTGAACTAATTTACACTCTCACCAACAGCGTAAAAGTGTTCCTATTTCTCCACAACCTCACCAGCATCTGTTGTTTCTAGACTTTTTAATGATCGCCATTCTAACTGGCATGAGATGGCATCTCATTGTGGCTTTGATTTGCATTTCCCTAATGACCTAATGATGATGAGCTGTTTCTCATGTTTGTTGGCTGCATGTCTTCTTTTGAGAAATGTCTGTTCATATCCTTTGCCCACTTTTTGATGGGGTTGTTTGTTCTTCTCTGGTAAATATGTTTAAGTTCCTTGCAGATTCTGGATATTAGACCTTTGTCAGATGAATAGATTGCAAAAATTTTCTCCCATTCTATAGGTTGCCTGTTCACTCTCATGATGTTTTCTTTTGCTGAGCAGAAGCTCTTTAGTTTAATTAGAGCCCATTTGTCAATTTTGACTTTTGTTGCAATTGCTTTTGGTGTTTTAGTTATGAAGTCTTTGCCCCTGCCTATGTCCTGAATGGTATTGCTTAGTTTTCTTCCAGGCTTTTCATGGTTTTAGGTTTTACATTTAAGTATTTAATTCATCTTGACTTAATTTTTGTATAAGATGTAAGGAAGGGGTCCAGTTTCAGTTTTCTGCATATGGCTAGCCAGTTTTCCAAGCACCATTTATTAAATAGGGAATCCTTTCCCCATTGCTTGTTTTTGTCAGGATTGTCGAAGATCAGATGGTTGTAGATGTGTGGTGTTATTTCTGAGGCCTCTGTTCTGTTCCATTGTTCTACATATCTGTTCCATTGGTCTGTATATGTGTTTTGGTACCAGTACCAAGCTTTTTTGGTTACTGTAGCTTTGTAGTATAGTTTGAAGTCAGGTAGCATGATGCCTCCAAGTTTGTTCTTTTTGTTTAGGCTTGTCTTGGCTATATGGGCTCTTTTTTGTTCCATATGAAATTTAAAGTAGTTTTTTCTAGTTCTGTGAAGAAAGTCAATAGTAGCTTGATGGGAATAGCATTGAATCTATAAATTACTTTGGGCAGTATGGCCACTTTCACGATACTGATTAATTTTTTCCCCATTTGTTTGTGTCCTCTTTTATTTCCTTGAGCAGTGGTTTGTAGTTCTCCTTGAAGAGGTCCTTCACATCCCTTGTAAGTTGTATTTTCCTAGGTATTTTATTTTCTTTGCAGCAATTGTGAATGGGACTTCACTCATGATTTGGCTCTCTCCTATTATTGGTGTATAGGAATGCTTGTGATTTTTGCACATTGATTTTTGTATCCTGGGACTTAGCTGAAGTTATTTATCAGCTAAGGACTTTTTGGCCCGAGACGATGGAGTTTTCTAAATATACAATCATGTCATCTGCAAACAGAGACAATTTGACTTCCTCTCTTCCTACTCGAATACGCTTTATTTCTTTCTCTTGTCTGATTGCTCTGGCCAGAACTTTCAATACTAAGTTGAATAGAAGTGGTGAGAAAGGGTGTTCTTGTCTTGTGCTGGTTTTCAAAGGGAATGCTTCCAGCTTTTGCTCATTCAGTGTGATATTGACTATGGGTTTGTCATAAACACCTCTTATTATTTTGAGATATGTTCCATCAATACCTAGTTTATTGAGAGTCTTTAGCATGAAGGAGTGTTGAATTTTAGCAAAGGCTTTCTCTGTATATATTGTGATAATCATGTGGTTTTTGTCATTGGTTCTGTTTATGTGATGGATTATATTTATTGATTTGCATGTGTTGAACCAGTCTTGCATCCCAGGGATGAAACTGACTTGATTGTGGTGGATAAGCTTTTTGATGTGCTGCCGGATTCGGTTTGCCAGTATTTTATTGAGGATTTATTATTATTACTTTTTTTGTGCTTGTGTCTCTGCCAGGTTTTGGAATGAGGATAATGTTGGCCTCACAAAATGAGTTAGGGAGGAGTCCTTCTTTTTCTATTGTTTAGAATAGTTTCAGAAGGAATGGCACTAGCTCCTCTTTGTACCTCTGGTAGAATTCAGCTGTGAATCTGTCTGGTCCTGGGCTTTTTTTTGGTAGGATATTAATTACTGCCTCAATATCAGAACTTGTTATTGGTTTATTCAGGGATTCGACTTCTTCCTGGTTTAGTCTTGGGAGGGTGAATGGGTCCAGTAATTTATCCATTTCTTCTAGATTTTCTAGTTTATTTGCATAGAGGTGTTTATAGTATTCTGTGATGGTAGTTTGTATTTCTGTGGGATCAGTGGTGATATCCCCTTTATCATTTTGTGTTGTGTCTATTTGATTCTTCTCTCTTTTCTTCTTTATTAGTCTGGCTGGCAGTCTATCTATCTGTTAATCTTTTCCAAAAACCAGCTCCTGTATTCATTGATTTTTGAAGGGTTTTATGTGTCTCTATCTCCTTCAGTTCTGCTCTGATCTTAGTTATTTCTTGTCTTCTGCTAGCTTCTGAATTTGTTTGCTCTTGCTTCTCTAGTTCTTTTAATTGTGATGTTAGGATATTGATTTTAGATCTTTCCCACTTTCTGATATGGGCATTTGGTGCTGTAAATTTCCCTCTAAATATGCTTTAGCTGTGTCCCAGAGATTCTAGCACAGTGTCACTTTGTTCTCATTGGTTTCAAGTAACTTACTTATTTTTGCCTTAATTTTATTATTTACTCGGTAGTCATTTAGGAGCAGGTCGTTCAATTTCCATCTAGTTGTGTGTTTTTGAGTTTCTTAATTCTAAGTTCTAATTTGATTGCACTGTTTTCTGAGGGGTTGTTTAATATGATTTCTATTTTTTTTTTGCATTTGCTGAAGAGTGTTTTACTTGCAATTATGTGTTCAATTTTAGAGGAAGTGCTATGTGGTGCTGAAAAAAATGTATATTCTGTTGATTTGGGGTGGAGAGTTCTGTAGATGTCTTTTAGGTCCACTTGGTCCAGAGCTGAGTTCAAGTCCTGAATATTCTTGTTAATTTTCTGTCTCATGATCTGCCTGATATTGACAGTGTTAAAGTCTCCCACTATTATTGTGTGGGAGTCTAAGTCTCTTTGTAGGTCTCTAAGGACTTGCTTTATGAATCTGGGTGCTCCTGTATTGGGTGCATATATATTTAGGGTAGTTAGGTCTTCTTGTTGCTTTGATCCCTTTACCATTATGTAATGCCCTTCTTTGTCTTTTTTGATCTTTGTTGGTTTAAAGTCTGTTTTATCAGAGACTAGGCTTGCAACCGCTGTTTTTCTTTTGCTTTTCGTTTGCTTGGTAAATATTGCTCCATCCCTTTATTTTGAGCTTATGTGTGTGTTTTTGCACCTGAGATGGGTCTTGTGCTGAATACAGCACATCGATGGGTCTTGAGTCTTTATCCAATTTGCCAGTCTGCTTCTTTTAATTGTGGCATTTAACCCATTTACATTTAAGGTTAATATTGTTATGTGTAAATTTGATCCTGTCATCATGATGTTAGCTAGTTATTTTACACATTAGTTGATGCAGCTTCTTCATAGTTGATGCAGTGTCGTTGGTCTTTATATTTTGGTATTTTTGCAGTGGGTGGTACTGGTTTTTCCCTTCCGTGTTTAGTGCTTCCTTGAAGAGCTCCTGTGAGGCAGGCCTGGTGGTGACAAAATCCTTCAGCTTTTGCTTGTCTGTAAAGGACTTTATTTCTCCTTTACTTATGAAACGTAGTTTGGCTGGATATGAAATTCTGGGTTGAAAATTCTTTTTTTTTAAGAATGTTGAATATTGGTCCCCACTCTCTTCTGGCTGGCAGGGTTCCTGCAGAGAGATCTGCTGTTAGTCTGACGGATTTCCCTTTGTAGGTAACATAACTTTCCTCTCTGGCTGCCCTTAACATGTTCTCTTTCATGTAAACCTTGGAAAATCTGATGATTATGTATCTTGAGGTTACTCTTCTCGAGGAGTATCTTAGTTGTGTTCTCTGTATTTCCTGAGTTTGAATGTTGGCCTGTCTTGTTAAATTGGGGAATTTCTCCTTGATAATATCCTGAAGTGTGTTTTCCAACTTGATTTCATTCTCCCCTTCACTTTCATGGACCCCAATCAATGATAGGTTTGGTCTTTTCACATAGTCTCATATTTCTTGGAGGTTTTGTTCATTACTTTTCATTCTTTTTTTCTCTAATCTTGTCTTCACACATTATTTCAGTAAGTTGATCTTCAATCTCTGATATCCTTTCTTCTACTTGATCAATTAGGCTATCGATACTTGTGTATGCTTCACGAAATTCTCGTGCTTTGTTTTACAGCTCCATCAGGTCATTTATGTTCTTCTCTAAATTTATTTTTCTAGTTAACAGTTCCTATAGCCTTTTGTCAAGGTTCTTAGCTTACTTTCATTGGGTTAGAATATGCTTCTTTAGCTCAGAGGAGTTTGTTATTACCCACCTTCTGAAGCCAGTTCTGTCAACTCATCAAACTAATTTTCCATCCAACTTTGTGTCCCTGCTGGAGAGGAGTTGTGATCATTTGGAGAAGTGACTTTCTGGTTTTTGGAATTTTCAGCATTTTTGTGCTGGCTTTTCCTCATCTTCCTGGATTTATCTACCTTTGATCTTTGAGGTTGATGACCTTTGGATGGGGTTTTTCTGTGGGAGTCCTTTTTTATTGATGCTGATGTTAATTGCTTTCTATTTCTTAGTTTTTCTTCTCACAGTCAGCCTCCTCTTCTGCAGGTCTTCTGAAGTTTGCTGGAGGCCCACTCCACACCCTATTTACCTGGGTATCATCAGTGGAGGCTGCAGAACAGCAGAGATGCTACCTGCTCCCTTCTCTGGAAGCTTCATCCCAGAGGGGCACTTGCCTGATGCCAGCAGGAGCTCTCCTGTATGAGGTGTCTGTCAACTCCTGTTGGGAAGTCTCCCAGTCAGGAGGTTTGCAGGGGTGGGGGGTCAGGGACCTACTTGAGGAGGCAGTCTGTCCCTTAGCAGAGTTCAAATGCTGTCAGGATCTGCTGCTATCTTCAGAGCAGGAAGGCAGGAAAGTTTCAGTTCACTGAAGCTGCACCCACAGTTGCCCCTTCCACCACGTGCTCTGTCCCAGGGAGATGGGAATTTTATCTGTGAGCCCCTGACTGGGGCTACTGCTTTCCTTCAGAGATGCCCTGCCCATTGAAGAGGAATCGAAAGAGGCAGTCTGACCATAGCCACCTTGCCACTTTGTGTTGAGTTCCACCCAGTCTGAACTTCCAGGCCTCCTTAGCACTGTCAGGGGAAAATCGCATACTCAAGCCTCAGTAATGGTGGATGCCCGTCCCCCCACCACGCTCGATTGTCCCAGGTCAACTTCAGACTGCTGTGCTGGCAGTGAGAATTTCAAGCCAGTGGTCCTTAGCTTGTTGGGCTCTGTGGGAGTGAGACCTGCTGAGTGAGACCACTTGGCTCCCTGGGTGCAGCCTCCCTTTCCAGGGGAGTGAATGGTTCTGTTTTGCTGGAGTTCCAGGTACCACTGGCGTACGGAAACAAGCAAACTCCTGCAGCTATCTTGGTGTCTGCCTGAACAGTCGCTTGATTTTGGGCTTGAAACCCAGGGCCCTGGTGGTGGAGACACACTAGGGAATCTCCTGGTCTGCGGATTGCAAAAACAGTGGGAAAATCATAGTATCTGGACCGGATAGCACAGTCCTTCACAGCTTCCCTTAGCTGGGAAAGGGAGGCCCCCTACACCTTGCACTTCTTGGGTGAGGCAATGTCCCACCCTGCTTCTGCTCACCCTCCGTGGGCTGCACCCACTGCCTAACCAGTCCCAATGAGATGAATGGGGTACTTCAGCTGGAAATGCTGACATCACCTGCCTGCTGCATTGGTCTTGCTGGGAGCTGTACACTAGAGCTGTTCCTATTTGGACATCTTGCCAGATCCTCACATGTATGGGTTCTTATAGACTCAAGGTAAAGGAATGGAAAAAATATTTCATGCAAATGGAAGTCAAAGTGAGCAGGAGTAGCTCTTATATCAGACAAAACAAACTTCAAAGCAATAACAGTTAAAAAACAGTATGACTGGGCGTGGTGACTCATGCCTGTAATCCCAGCACTTTGGGAGGCCAAGGAGGGCAGATCACTAGCATAAGAGATCAAGACCATTCTGGCTAACATGGTGAAAACCCATCTCGACTAAAAATACAAAAATTAGCTGGGCATAGTGGCGTGTGCCTGTAGTCCCAGCTACTCAGGAGGCTGAGGCAGGAGAATCGCTGGAACCCAGGAGGTGGAGGTTGCAGTGAGCCGAGATCAATTCACTGCAGTCCAGCCTGGTGACAGAGAAAGACTCCATCAAAAAAACAAACAAACAAAAAACAGAAAAAAAAGAAGGTTCGTTTTACAATAATAAAAAGATCAGACTAACAAAAAATGTTACAATCCTAAATATATATGCACCTAACTCTAGAGCTCCAGATTCATAAAACAATTACTAGTAAGACTAAGCAAAGAGATAGACATCAAAACAATACTAATGAGGAACTTCAACACTCCACTGAAAAAGAAACACTGAACTTACACTACACTCTAGAACAAATGGGCCTAACAGATACTTACAGAACATTCTACCCAAGAACTGCAGAATGTACATTTATTTCATCAGCACATGGAACATTTGCCAATTAGACCATATAAGATGTTACAAAACTAGTTTCAATAAATTTAAAAAAATCAAAATCATATCAAGTATCTTCTCAGATCACAGTGAAATAAAACTAGAAATCAACTCCAAAAGTAATCCTCAAAATTATACAAATCCATGAAAATTAAATAATCTCCTGAAGAATTTTTGGATTAACAATGAATTCAAGATGGAAATTTAAAATTCTTCAAAATGAATGATAATTCTTACAAAAGTTATCAGAACTTCTGGGAGACAGCAAAAGTAGTGCTAAGAGAAAAATGTGTAGTACTAAATGCATACATTAAATAGACTCAAATAGCACAAATTGGCAACCTAACATCACACCTCAAGGAACCAGAGAAACAATGAAAAACTAAACCCAAAGTTAGCAGAAGAAAAAATGTAACAAAGATCATAGAACGAAATATAAATTGAAAGAACAATGCAAAATAGGATTAACAGTAAGATGGCCAATAGGAGGCAGTACTAGCTTGCAGCTCCTACTTGGATGGACAGAGCAGTATGTGGACATGAACTTTTGCTCCAAGAACTACTGCAGAAACATACCAGTGATATAGGAGTTAAGAAGAAATCACTTAGGCAGAGAGTAAGGTTATGGGAGTCCTCGGTAAGGCTTTTCTTTTCAATGAAAAGCAGCCCCAAATCATTTTCTAACAAAGAGCAGCCTGTAAAGTTGAGCTGCAGATGTAGACAAGCAAGCTGGGAGCTTGTATGGGTGAATGCTGGCAGGAACTAGGGACAAGATATGTTCGAGATGGCAGCTCCATCTTCCCTTCTCTGCCAGCCACGTGTACAGTAAGAAGCAGACAAGATGGCTCTTGCCAATGAAAGTTCATTTGCATAATATGTAAATGTCACACCTGATTGAACCAATCTGTGAGCCCTACATAAATCAGACACCATCTCCTCAAGCCCTGCTATAAAATCTGGTGCATCCATGGCCAGCCTGTCTTTTCCACTTGGAAGACCCTCTCTCTATATAGAGAGAACTGTTATTCTTTCTCTTCTCTTCTGCCTATTAAACCTCTGCTGCTAAACTCCTAAATTTTCCTGGCACAAGATGATGAACCCCAGGGAATACACCCCAGACAACGTAGCCACTTCATATTAGGGCCTTTGTCTGGGATACCTAGGTACAACATTCATTGAAATGGTGAGTAGAAGAGCAGACTCCAACTCTATCCTTTCATTTTGAGGCTCATGGCCTCCATTTTAGAACCAGATGAAACCAAATACTGGGCCCTCTTCAGTCATTTAAAAATGATTAGTGTGGCTGCCAGCCTTACAAGTCTTGCGGGGCAGACTTACCAGGGAGAACATGGAGAATCCCCGAACACTCATCCAATACCACCCATCCAACATGCTGGGCATGTTGGCCATGTTTGAACCACCTTCCTTTCACAGTGGACATAGCCTTCGCATGGGGCTGGAAGAAGTCCTGGGGCAACTGAGGATTTCTGGTTGTGGCTACCCCTAGGTGTTATCCAAAGCCTTATGGACTGACCCCAGCCTCTCACCACCGATGGGGTGTTGGCAACAGGATCTCCAACTTCCCTATTGTAATTTCCTCCTTTTTTGTCCACGACCACAGTATCTCTTATCCTCTCTGTGTATGCAACATGGGGGAAGTCTTACAGTTCAGGGGAGAACAAAGGGTTCCCCCAACCACCACCACAGTGAGCATCTCTCTCTGCCTTTGGTCTGGAGAGTACATGGCATGTCAAGGCCACTCTGTCTTTGGTCTGGAGAACACCTGGTACTTCCAGGTCACTCTCTGCCCTTGGTCTGGAGAACATATGGCACTTTCAGGTCACTCTCTGCCCTTGGTCTGTCAAGGTCACTCTGTCCCTGGTCTGGAGAGCACACGACATTTCAAGGTCTACAGCGCCACCTAGTGGAATAGGGATCCTTTCCATGAGGCACATTGTTGGTCCTTTACTGAAACTGTCTAGCTTCCCAATTCTCTTCCTTTTTGTGCCTCTCTAGCAGAAACTAGACTTCATGCTGCTTCTGTAAATGGGAAAGCTCTGCCTTCAACAACTAGGAGTAAAATATCCTTCGAAGCCAGATTTTAGTCTTAATACTGTCCCTTTAGCAGGAAGATGGCCATTTGGTCCCTATGTTCTTTTAAGGCACATTTTTGGCCTTTAATTAGAATGGTAGTTAATTACTAAGGGGATTTTAATTATGAAAGTTAACAGAAACCATTCTGTAAGGGTAAACATGTTAGCAAAGGCCATAATAGCAGGATATAGAGCTCAAACCAGTCCACTTTCTCCATTAAGGAGTGATGCAACAGTGGCCCAAATGCAACTGTCACATAGTCTCTCCTGATATCCCTAAGGGGGACCTGGTTCAAGGATCTAGAACTATTTAATCCCCAGCAATCTCATTACTGGGTATATACCCAAAAGAATATAAATCATTCTAATATAAAGACACATGCGCACGTATTGTGCTTGGAGATGAGGCCTCATGACATTAACATACTTGAAGCCCCTCTAATCTGGAAAGGCTCCATAAGAGAAATCAAGCCTCCGTATTCCCCTGCAGAAACAGAATGAGCCACTTCTCGAGGGTACACCTTCCAGCCCTCAGGATGACTGCAGTCAGAGGATGGCTCCACTTGACAGCCTCCAGCCCGTGGAAAGTCCTTAAAATCCTTCACCAGGCTTTTCACTTGGGAAAGGATAAAACTTATCAATATGCACAGAGATTGTTTTTAGGAGAGAACTTACTAAGAACAGTAAAACAGGTTGTTAATGCTGGTGAAATCTGTCTTAAAAGTAATCACCTGTACAGATGGCTCCTTTATCCTCCAACCAAAAGGGTGGGAAGCTATCCAGGGGAGGACTGGCAGATAGGCTTCACCCACATGCCAAAGATGAAGGGCAGCCTATACCTCCTGGTATGGGTAGATAGTTTCACTAACTGGCTAGAAGCATTTCCAAGCTGCAGAGAAAAGTCCTCTGAGGTAGTAAAGGTGTTAGTTAATTAAATTATTCCCTGTTTTGATCTACCTAAGTCCCTCCAAAGTGACAATGGCCCCTCATTTAAGGTAGCCATTACTCAGGGTGTCTCAAAGGCACTAGGCATGCAGTATCATCCCCATTGTGCTTGGAGACCCCAGTCCTCAGGAAAGGTAGAGAAGACAAATTATATCATCAAAAGATACCTCAGGAAACTGCCCCAAGAAACTCACCTTCATTGGGTGACTCTTTTTCCCATGACTTTAATGTGGATAATAAACACCCCTTCAAAGTTAGGTCTAAGCCCTTTTGAGATGCTTTATGGACAGCCTTTCTTCACCAATTATTTCTTATTAGGCCAAGATACCTCTGAATTGGTTAAGCAATCTCTGTCATTCACTTTCAACAGGAATTAACTCAACTAGCAGAAGCCTAACCCCAAGAAGTACGGTCACCTTTATTTAACTCAGGAGATTTGGTATTGGTAAAAGCTCTCCCTTTTCTCTCTCCTTCCCTAAGCCTAACCTGGGAAGAGCCTTACACCATCCTCCTTCAAACCCCTTCGGTGGTAAAAGTTACAGATATCAACTCCTGGATACATCACACTCAAGTCAAATCCTGAAAAGCTGAGAGAGCAACCCCTGACAGCCCAGAGGAACATCCCAGATACCAATGTGAAGACATAGGAGACTTTAAGCTGAAAATCATAAGAGATAAATAAATGAGCAAGGGCTACTCATCCACTTGTCAGGTGGACCCTTCTTATTTAGCCTTTAGGA
Source organism: Chlorocebus sabaeus (assembly GCF_047675955.1). Lineage (NCBI taxonomy): Eukaryota > Metazoa > Chordata > Mammalia > Primates > Cercopithecidae > Chlorocebus > Chlorocebus sabaeus. The sequence continues at coordinate 14,047,830 of NC_132913.1, forward strand.
TTCCCAACTGCATTGTGTGTGACAATCCTGAGTATGGATATCCCTATTCCAAAGATGCTCCTATTATATATAAGGGGGGAAACTTCTAAGATATGAGGAAGATCTGCCTGTGTCTCTCACAAGTCCAACTTAGAACCATCTCTTCAAGGGGACAAGATTGTATTTCCTTTGTGGCCCCTGGCCACACTTAATCCTCTCTAGGCACTGGAAAGGAACCTGCACTATAGTAGCAGTGGTCCCCAACCTATTCTTTTTAAATTCCACTGACTCGGTGGCATCATCTGGGGACATCCCTAACCTAGGTCCCTTTATAGACAGTGCAGTATCTCAGATATGCCAAACACAGAGATCTGTCATTTCCAAGCCCTTGTATGGAGATTTAACCAAAAGAGAAGATTGGGGAGGGCATGCACATGACAATCCCATCTTAGAAAGACAATGGGTAGGGAATTCTATAACCAGAGGCCTCTCCTAGTTTTTTGGTATTCCTCTCCTTGAAAGGTCAGTACTTAATATTTCCATTATGATGCAGTAAGGATGGAAGGCAACAGTAGGAGTCACAGAAGTGCAACAATCCATAGACTCTTTAGCCTCAGTTGTAGCACAGAATACACAGGCCCTAGATATCATTACAGTCAAAGTAGGGGGTACCTGTGTAGTCTTAAATGAAACATGCTGTTTCTGGATGAACCCCTCTAGTCAAGTAGAAGAAAACCTACAGGTGCTTAAAGATCCAGTTAAAACCATTGACGGGTTAAGAGAAAATGCAGGCTCCAGCCCTGGATGGCTACAATCTCTCTTTAATGAATTCCAGTCTTCATTGTGGAACTAGTTAGCTCCATTGTTAAGCCCCTTCTTGCTCATATGTTTTATATTAATGTTTGGACGTTGGCTACTCAATACTATAGCTCAAATTGTTTCCCCTCACCTAAAACAATTAAACTCCAAATGGTGCTGCAGACTGAACCACACATAGACTTGCCTTTCTTCCAAGGGCCATTAGATTGGCCCCAGGAGGAGCCCTAGCAGCTATTCCTAATGCAATGCACATTTTCAGCTGGAAGTAGCCAGAAAGAGTCATTGCCCAACACCCCCTAACAGGGGTTAGGGTTACTACTCCTAAGGGGGAAATACAGATAGCAAGGATATGGGAGTCCTTGGTAAGGGTTTTCTTTTTAATAAAAAGCAGCTCCAAATCATTTTCTAACAAAGAGCAGCCTGTAAAGTTGAGCTGCGGACATAGACAAGCAAGCTGGGAGCTTGCAGGAGTGAATGCTGGCAGGAACTAGGGACAAGACATGCTCAACATGGCGGCCCCATCTTCCCTTCTCTGCCAGCCACGTGTACAGTGAGGAGCAGATAAGATGGTGCTGGCTAGGGAAAGTTCCTTTGCATAATAAGATTAGGATGGGGCGACCAGCCTTCTAGATGTGCTATGTAAATGTCACACCTGATGGAACCAATCTGTGAGGCCTACATAAGTCAGACACTACCTCCTCAAGCTGGACTATAAAATCCCAAGCATCCGTGGCCAGCCGGTCTTTTCTGCTTGGAAGACCTCTCTGTAGAGAGAGCTGTTTTTCTTTCTCTTCTCTTCTGCCTACTAAGCTTCTGCTCCTTAACTCCTTGTGTGTGTTAGTGTCCTAAATTTTTCTGGCCTGAGACAATGAAATCCAGGGTATATACCCCAGACAACATAGCCGCTTCATCAGAAAAGCCACAGACTTTTTAAGGCAATGGTCACTGCTGCAGGCTCCCCGAGATGCTGAAAAACTGTGAGTCTGCTTGCTTTCTCACTGGGGAGGCTTGTGGTCTGGGGCAAGTTCTCAGCCCTGGTCACCAGTTGTCTGGAAGTAGACTCAGTGCTGTTTTGGGGGCATGGTGAGAATGAGACCAGCCTTTAGAACTGTGGGCTGTTTGGGAGTGGGATGAAGCCTGAAACTGCCAACTTTCCCCCATTTCCCTGGTAATCCATATGACTCAGCAGAGGCAGGCATAATCCCCCTGGAAATATAACTCCATCGTACTGGGAACCACACCCCCATTTCCCACAGCAGCTGCAGTAAGCCTTGCCCAAAGATAGGCTGAACTCAGATATGCTTCTCCCTGCCACCACCTTATGGTCTTTCTCTACCTGCTCTGGTAGCCAAATAAAAAGCTCAGATTCTCTTGGGAGTCCTATGGCCCTGCCCACTGCCTGAGAAACCTGAACACTTAACCAGGTGTCCCTAGAACAAGTTTGCGTCCTCCCTATAGAACTGCAGCTGATGCACACTTGAAAGTGGACAAACACAAAACCAGCCCACTAAAAAAAACACAACCAAGGTTCCTCACAGAGTCCACTTTACTCCCTTGCTACCTCCACTGCAGCAGGTGCTGGCATCCACGGTTGCAAGACCTGTAGATAGATCACAACATAGGACTCTTTGCAGACACTCCCCAGTACTAGCCCAGAGCACAGTAGTTCCACTGGGTTCCTAGGCCCAGAAAAGCAAAAACAATCACTACAGTCTAGCTCTCAGGAAGCCCTATTCCTAGGGGAACAGGGAGAACACCACATCAAGGGAGCATCCTATGGTTCAAAATAATCTGAACAGCAGCCCTTGAATCCTAGATCTTCCTTCTGACATAGTCTATCTATATGGGAAAGAACTAGAAAAACAATTCTGGCAATATGAAAAAACAAGGTTCTTTAATATCACCAAAAGACTATACCAGCTTACCAGCATGGATCCAAACCAAGAAGAAATCTCTGAATTGCCAGAAAAAGAATTCAGAAGGTCAATTTTAAGCTAATCGAGGAGGCACCAGGGAAAGGTGAAGTCCAATTTAAAGAAATAAGAAACGTGATACAAGATATGAAAGTTCTTCAGTGAAACAGATAGCATGAATAAAAAACAATCACAACTTCTAGAAATCAAGGACACACTTAGATAAATGCAAAATGCACTGGAAAGTGTCAGTGATAGAATGGAACAAGCAGAAGAAAATACCTCATAGCTCGAAGACAGGGCTTTCCAATTAATCCAACCCATCAAAGACAAAGAAAAAATAATTTTAAAAAATGAACAAAGCCTCCAAGGAGTTTGGGACTACATTAAATGTCCAAACCTAAGAATAATTGGTGTTCCCATGGAAGATGAGAAATCTAAAAGTTTGGAAAACATACTGAGGGAATAATAGAGGAAAACTTCCCTGTCCTTGCTAGAGAGCTAGACATCCAAATACATGAATCTCAAAGAATACCTGGGAAATTCATTGCAAAAAGATCATCACCTAGGCACATACTCATCAGGTTATCTAATGTCAAGACAAAGGAAAGAATCTTCGGAGCTGTAGGGTGAAAGCATCAGATAACCTATAAGAAAAAACGATCAGATTAACCTCAGATTTCTCAATAGAAACCTTACAAGCTAGAAGAAATTAGGGTACTATTTTTAACCTCTTTAAGCAAAGCAATTATCTGAAAAGAATCTTATATCCAGTGAAATTAAGTTTCATAAATGAAGGAAAGATATAGGATACAATCTTTTTCAGACAAACAAATGCTGAGAGAATTCACCACCACGAAGCCGGCACTACAAGTACTGCTAAACAGAGCTCTAAATCTTGAAACAAGTCCTTGAAATATACCACTATAGAACATCCTGAAAGCATAAATCTCACAGGACCTATATAACAATAACACAAGTTTAAAAAAAGATATTCTGGCAACAAATAGCACAATGAATAGAATAGTGCCTCACATCTCAATACTAAAATTGAATGTAAATGGACTAAATGCTCCACTTAAAAGATACAGAATGGCAGAATAGATAAGAATTCAACCAAGTTTCTGCTGTCTTCAGAAGACTCACCTGACACATAAAGACTCCCATAAACTTAAGGTAAAGGGGTGGAAAATATATTCCATGTAAATGGATACCAAAAATGAACAGGAGTAGCTATTATTCTTTATCAGACAAAACAAGCAACAGCAGTTTAAAAAGACAAAGAGGAACATTATATAATAATATAAGGAAAATATCACAACTCTAAATATATATGCATCTAACACTGGACCTCCTACATTTATAAAACAATTACTACTAGGCCTAAGAAATGAGACAGGTGGCAACACAATAATGGTGGAGGACTTTAATACTCCACTGACAACACTAGACAGGTCATCAAGACAGAAAGTCAACAAAGAAACAATGGACTTAAACTATACCCTACAACAAATGGACTTAACAGGTATTTACAGAACATTCTACCCAACAACTGCAGAGTATACATTCTATTCATCAGCACATGGAACATTCTCCAAGATAGACCGTATGATAGGCCTTAAAACAAATCACAGTAAATTTAAGAAAATCAAAATTTTATCAAGTATTCTCTCAGGTCACAGTGGAATAAAATTAGAAATCAACTCCAAAAGGAACCCTCAAAACCATAAAAATACATAAAAATTAAATAACCTTCTCCTGAAAGATCATTGGGTCAACAATGAAATCAATATGGAAATTTAAAAATTCTTTGAACTGAATGACAATAGTGACACAACCTATCAAAATCTCTGGCATGCAACAAAAGCAGTGCTAAGAGGAAAGTTCATAGCATTAAATGCCTACATCAAAAAGTCTGAAAGAGAACAAACAGACAATCTAAGGTCACACCTCATGGAACTGGAGTAACAAGAGCAATCCAAGCTCAAACTCAGCAGAAGAAAAGAAATAATGAAGATCAGAGCAGAGCTAAATGAAAGTGAAACAACAACGAAGAAACAACAACAATAACAAAACAATATCAGAGATAAATGAAACAAAAAGCTGGTTCTTTGAAAACAGAAATACAGTTGATAGACCATTAGTGAGACTAACCATGAAACGAAGAGAGAAGAACTAAATAAGCTCAAGTAGAAAAGAAACAGGAGATATTACAACTGATACCACAGAAATACAAAAGATTATTCAAGGCTACTATGAGCACCTTTATGCACATAAACTAGAAAGTCTAGAGGAGATTGATAAATTCCTGGAAATATACAACCCTCTTAAACAAGAAAGATATAAAATTTCTGAACAGATCAAAAACAAGCAGCGAGATTGAAATAGTAATAAAAAAAATTGTCAACAAGAAAGTCCAGGACCAGCCAAATTCACAGCTGAATTCTATCAGAAATTCAAACCATTGGTACCAATCCTATTGTTACTATTCCAAAAGATAAAGAGGGAATCCTCCATAAATCATTCTATAAAACAAGTATCACTCTAATATCAAAACCAGGAAATGACATAATAAAAAAAGAAAACTACAGACCAATATCCCAAATAAACATAAATGCAAAAATCCTCAACAAAATACTTGCAAACAAAATCCAACAGAATATCAAAAAGAAAATCTACTGTGATCAAGTGGGTTTCATAGCAGGGATGCAGGGATGGCTTAACGTACATAATCAAAAACTGTGATACACCACATAAACAGAATTAAAAACAAAAATCACATCATCATCTCAATAGATGCAGAAAAAGCATTTGATAAAATCCAGCATCCTTTTATGATTAAATCCCTTAGCAATATCAACATAGAAGAGACATAACTTAAGGTAATAAAAATCATCTCCGACAAACCCACATCCCAAATTGTACTGAATGAGGAAAAAGTTGAATGCATTCCCCCTGAAAACTGGAACGAGACAAGGATGCCCTTTTTCACCACTTCTATTCAACATGGTGCTGGGATTCCTAGCCAGAGCAATCAGACAAGAGGCAGAAATAAAGGGCATACAAATTGGTATAGAGGAAAGCAAACTGTTGCTGTTTGCTGATGATATGACCATATACCTAGAAAACCCTAAAGACTCCTCCAGAAAGTTTCCAGAACTGATATATGAATACAGCAAAGTTTCAGAATACAAAAATTAATGTACACAAAGCAGTAGCTCTGCTGTACACCAACAGTGACCAAGCTGAGAATCATATCAAGAACTCAACCCCTTTTACAGTAGCTGGAAACAAAAAATACTTAGGAATATACCTAATCAAGGAGGTGAAAGGCCTCTACAAAAACATTTACAAAACACTGCTGAAAGAAATAATAGATGACACAGTTGGAAACATACTCCATGCTCATGGATGGGTAGAATCAGTATTGTGAAAAGGACCATGCTGTCAAAGGTAATCTATAAATTCAATGCAGTTCCCGTCAAAATACCACCATTATTCTTCACAGAACTAGAAAAAAAAATCCTAACATTTATATGGAACCAAAAAAGAACTCGCATAGCCAAAGCAAGCCTAAGCAAAAAGAACAAACCTGGAGGCATCACATTACCTGACTTCAAACTATACTATAAGGCCATAGTCACCAAAACAGCATGATATTGGTATAAAAATAGGCACATAGGCCAATGGAGCAGATTAGAGAACCCAGAAATAAACCCAAATACCTACAGCAGAATTATCTTTGACAAAGCAAACAAAAACATAAAGTGTGGAAAGGATAATCTTTTTAACAAATGGTGCTGGGATAATTGGCAACTGACATGTAGAAAAATGAAACTGGGTTCTCATCGCTCACCTTATACAAAAAATCAACTCAAGATAGATCAAAGACTTAAATGTGAGATCTGAAACTGTATCAATTCTAGAAGAAGACAACCTAAGAAAAAACACTTCTGGATACTGACCTGGGCAAAGACTGACTAAAACCCCAAAAGCAAATGCAACAAAAACAAAATTAAATAAATGAGATATAATTAAACTAAAAAGACTGGGAGTAAATATTTGCAAAGTATTCATCTGACAAAGGACTAATAACCAGAATCTACAAGGAACTCGACAAGTTTGCCATAAAAGACAAATAATCCCACCAAGAAGTGGGAAAATTACATTAATAGATACTTCTCAAAAAAGTACATATGGACAGTAAACTCACGAAAAAAAAAAAAAAAAAAAAAAAAAGCCAAACATGACTAATCCTCAGGGAAATGCAAATTAAAACAACAGTGAGATTCTACCTTACCATGGCCACAATACCCATTAGTAAAAAGTCAAACAGAATAGATGTTGGCATGGACAAGGTGAAAAGGAATGCTTATATACAGCCGGTGGCAATGTAAATTAGTACAACTTATATTGAAAATAGTACTGATATTTCTCAAAGAAATAAAAATAGATCTGCCATTTGATTCAATAATCCCACTACTGGGTACATATCCAGAGGAAAATAAGTCATTATATCAGAAAGACATATGCATATGCAATTGTGCACAACTGCAGCACAATTCACAATTGCAAAGATATGGAGCCAACCTACGTGTGCATCAATCAATGAGTGAATAAAGAAAACTTGATATACAGACAATATGAAGTACTACTCAGCCATAATAAAAAGAATGAAACAATTTTGCAGCAACTTGGATGGAGCAAGAGGCTATTATTTTAAGTAACTCATTAATTAAAAAACAAATACAGTATGTTCTCATTTATATATAGGAGATAAGCTGTGGCACGTAAAGCATACAAAGTAGTGTAATAGATGTTGGAGACTCGGAAGGGAGTAGAGTGGGAGCGTGGTGAGGGACAAAAAAAAAACCAAAAAACAAAAAAACCCTAAAAATGGAACTTCTATATGATCCAGCAATCTCCTTGGTAGGTACATACCCAAAAGAAAGGAAATCAGTATATCGAAGAGATATCTGCACTCCCATGTTTACTGCAGAACTATTCACAATAGCCAAGATTTGGAAGCATCCTTAGTGTCCATCAACAGACGAATGGAGAAAGAAATGTGATACATATATAAAATGGGGTACTATTCAGCCATAAAAACGAGTGAGATCCTGTCATTTGCAACAACAAGGATGGAACTGGAGGTCATTATGTTAAGTGAAATAAGCCAGACACAGAAATACAAACTTCACATGTTCTCATTTATTTGTGAGGGCTAAAAATTAAAGTAATTGAACTCATGGAAATATAGAGCAGAATGATGGTTATCAGGGAGGGGCTAATATGTGCTCACAAAAGTAAAAATAGAAAATTTTAAAAGACTGAAGAAAAAATAACAAATTGAAAGACATATCTGAGTTACTGAAAATCTGCTATAGTGAGTCAAAAGATGGGAGATATAAAAAGAGATTAAGAGAAATGGAAGACAAAATGAGAAGGATGAACATATATTTAATTGGATTAAATAGCTGAAAATTTTCAGAATTATTGGCAGACATGAATCACCACATTCAGGAAACATTAGACATCTTCAGTTGATTTTATACTTATTGTGGTAAAACTGTAGAACATTCAAGATAGAAAGGAGCTATTAAGAGAAGTCACAGGGAAAAGACTAACTACCTATAATAGAAAAATAACTAAAATTATAGCAAACATCTCAAAGCAACAAGAGAAGCCAGAATATAAGGAAATAAAAGTTTCAAATTATTGAGAAGACTCAGTTCCTTATCTATAATTTTGTGCCCATAGAAATTACTTAAGAATAAATAAAACAATAAATATTTTCAGACAGAAGACTTCATACCTTCAGTAATAGAACTTTGATAGGATCTCCTGAAGGAAATTGAACCTGCAAGAAAGTCTATAAGAGAAAAATATAGTGAACAAAGAGTAAAATACGGAAAATCTAAATACGCATTGACTCTAAGATAATAATAAAAATGATATGAGTAGTAGCAGGAGTAATAGTAATAGTAGTTACTATTAAAGCATAGTAGTTAATAGTAATTAGTAATTATTAAACAATAATAGTTGATAATTAAAAACAATAATTAATGTAAAGCTCAGTAAACCACAATGCAACCAAATATTTGAGCAACTATTACAGATATGAATAAAAGAGAGAAGATCAGAGTTAAAATGTTCTCACGTCCCTTGATTGTTTGGTAGAAGGATTGAGGTTGAATTTAGATTCTCATGTTTTAAACATGTGTAGTAACTCTATTAGGTAATTCTTTTATTGCTATGAAGAAATACCTTTTAAATGACCAGATCTTGTGTAAACTCAGAACAAGCACACTTATCACCAAAGAGATGTCCCAAGCCCTTCATGAGGGATCCGTCTTCATGACCCAAAAACCATCCACCAGGCCACACCTCCAACACTGGGCATTACATCTCAACATGAGCTTTGAGCAGGGACAAATATCCAAACCATATTATTTAACCTCTGGCCTCTCCCAAATGTCATGGCATGCTCACATTGCAAAATACAATTCATGCCTCCTCAATAGTCCCCCGAAGTCTTAACTCATTTCAGTATGAACTCAAATGCCCAACGTCCAAAGTCTTATCTGAGACTAGACAAGTCCTTTCCACCTATGAGCCTGTAAAATAAAAAAACAAGTTAGTTACTTTCAAGATGCAACGGGGGTATCAGCACTGGGTAAACATTCTTCTTCCAAAAAAGAGAAATAGGCCAAAGGAAAGGGGCAATAGACCCGATGCAAGTTCAAACCCCAGCAGGGCAATCATTAAATCTTAAAGCTCCAAAATAATCTCCTTTGACCCGAAGTCCCACATCCAGGGAACACTGATGCAAGGGATGGGCTTCCAAGGGGTAGCTCTGTCCCTGTGGCTTTGCAGGGTTCAGCCTCTGTGGTTGCTGTGTTGGGTTGGTGTTGAGTACCTGAAACTTCTCCAGGTGCAGGGTAAAAGCTGCCTGTGAATCTATCATTCTTGAATCTGGAAGACAGTGGCCCCTTCTCACAGCTTCACTAGGCCATGCCCCATTGGGGACACTGCAAGGGGGTTCCAACCAGACGCTTTGCCTCTGCACTACCCTAGTAGAGTTTCTCATGGGGGCTTTTCCCTGCAGGAGGCTTCTGCCTGGGAATCCAGGCTTTTACATGTAGCCACTGAAATCTAGGCAGAGGCTCTCAAGGGTTCTTCACTCTTGCATTCTGCACACCTACAGGCTTAACACGATGTGAAAGCTGCCAAGGCTTACAGCTTGCATTCTCCTCAGTGGCAGCTAGAGCTGTACCTGGACTCCTTTGAGCCACAGCTGAAGCCAGAGTGGCTGGGATGCAGGAAGCAGTGTCTCAAGGCTGCTCATGGCAGCAGGGCCCTGGGCCTGGCCCACAAAACCATTTTTTCCTCCTACGCCTTTGAGCCTGTGATGGGAGGGGCTGCTGCAAATGTCTCTGAAATCCCTTCATGGTCCTTTTCTCAATATCTTGGCTATTAGCACTTGGTTCTCTTTTAGTCATGCAAATTTATCTAGCAAGTGGTTGCTTCTCATCTTGCTTGAATTCTTCTCTTGAAAAAGCGTTTTATTTCTCTGCCATATAACCAGTCTCCAAATTTTCCAAACTGTTATGCTCTGCTTTTCTTTCAAATATAAGTTCCAAGCTTAAGTCATCCCTTTGTGCCTGCATCTGAGTGTAGGTTGTTAGAAGCAACCAGGCTACTTCTTGAATGCTTTGCTGCTTAGAAATTTCTTCTTTTTCCAGATATGCTAAATTATCACTATAAAGTTCAAGCTTCCACTGATCCCTGGGCATGAAAACAATGAAGTCAAGCTCTTTGCTAAGTCCACATGTGTGACCTTTGCACCAGTTCCTAATAAGTTCCTCATTTCCATCTGATACCTTGGCAGCCAGGACTTCACTGTTCATGTCACTGTTAGCAATTTGATCACAACCATTTAACCAGTGTCTAGGAAGTTCTAAACTTTTTCATATCTTCCCGCTTCTTCTGAGCCCTCCAAACTCTTCCAACGTCTGCCTACTACCCAGTTCCAAAATCACTTCTTCGTTTTTAGCTATCCTTATAGCAATGCTCCCCTCCTCAGTACCAATGTTCTGTATTAGACCATTCTTGCAATTATGTAAATAAATACTTTAAGCTGGGTAATTTATAGAGAAAAGAAGTTTAATTGGCTCATGTTTCAGTCACTTCAGAGCTAAGTCAGGGAAAAGTCACTTGCACAAAATTCTTTCTTCCTTGCCTTTTTCTTAGTGAACGTGAAATTCTCATAGCTGGCAGACTTACTGAGAACAGCTACTTGCATTTGCCTTTGTATTAGCAGCAAAAATGTTTTTGACTAACTAAACTCGGGAATTGTTTATATTGCAGCATTGCTTATTTTATCTGGATAAGTATAAGATGTATACTTACTTTTACTAAAGGAACATAAATATGTAACGTAACTTCAAGAGAATATGAATAGAGATTTTGAATAAAAATTGAAAGGAGGGAAAAGAATGCAATGAAGTGAGTCTAAAACTGTTTGCTTAAAACGTGGTAAGCTCAAATATTTTTGTATCTATAGAAATGATAACACACTTTAATGATAATACATTTCAGTTAAGAAAGAGGTGGTTCAAACTGGAGTTCTCAAAATCTATTTGCTGTTTATATGACACTTATCCAGATACAAAAAGTTAGAAAAGTGAGATTATAGAGACATTATAGAGAAAATACATATTCTAATTTAAAAAAGAAAGCTGGCATAGCTATATTAATTTCAGGAAAAATAAATTTTAAGGTAAAAAGAGGTATTGGATTTAACAAGGTCACTACATAATAATGAGAGTTGCATTTTACCAAGGAGATATGAAGTTATAAACTTGTGGATACCTAATAATGTAGCAAAAAGCAAATGCAAGTATTACAAAGCATAGTAAATTTATCCAAATATTAAAAATTGATAAAAAAAATTTGGTGATTTTAACACATCTCTCCCAGTAATGGTTAGTTCAGAGGAGGAAAGCAATATTAAGGACATAAAAGATTTAAACTAAACAATTAAGAAATTTAATATGATGGTATACATACAACCTTGTGCAGATCAATTAAGGAATATTTATGTTCCTCGAGTGGTTGTGGAGCATTTGTGCAATTTCAGTTCACATCAGGTGTAAAGAGAGGCTCAACAAAGAGCAAAATACCAGTTTCCCAGAGACTGTATTTGCTATCTGTCTTAGTGTTTTGTGTTGTTAAAAAGGAATACCCGAGGCTAGGTAATTTATAAAGAGAATGACTTTTTGACTCATGATTTCGATGACTGGAAAGTTTAAGATTGGGCATCTGCATCTAATGAGGGCTTTGGGCTGCTCTCAGTCATGGCAGAAGGCAAAGAATAGTCAGTGTGTTGCAGAAATTACATGATGAGAGAGGAAGCGAGAGAGTGTGGGGTGATACCAGGCTCTTTCTAACAATCAGTTCTCATCAGAGCTAACAGAGTAAGAGCTCACTCACACCCAAGGGCAGGAATTAATCTCTTCATGAAAGATTCATCCCCATTATCCAAAACTACTTATTAGGCCCCATCTCCAACATTGGAGATAAAATTTCAACATGAGATTTGGAGAGGTCAAACATCCAAACCGTAGCACTGACCAAAATGAAATTAAATTAAAAATGTTAAAAACTAAATAATGACTCAAAAGTAGACCTACAAATATAAAAAAAATCTAAATAAGCCATAGCTCAAAAAGAACTCATAAAAGAAACTAGAAAATAAAGCAGAACAGTAATAAAAATAATACATTACAAAACTTATAAGATATGCACAAATGCAGTCTTTTGAGAAAACCATGTATCTTCATCTGTTTATATTAACATTGCTATTAACTTAGAAAAGAAAAAAGATTAAACTATAATTAGAAAAACAACCTAATCAAGAAGTTAGTTTAAAAAAAAAAAGTAATACAAATAATGTAGAAAAAATACAAAAATAAGCCAATTCAGACAGTGTTCCCAGTGAGTTTTTCCAAACATTCAAGGAAAAAATATTAGCAGGGAATAGAAAAAAAGGAGGGCACCACAGTTTCTTCTAAAAGGCTTTTATAACTTTGATAATCAGATCTAGAAAATTATGAATTTAAAACTATAAGAAATTGGACTAACATTTTAGTCTATGTCATGAACAAATTATTTTATAAACTGAGGTGCAAGCTCAAGTCAACAATGTAGCAAATATTTCTATAAGTATTTATATTGGATGCTGTGATTTGCCTCCCAGTACTCCTTAAAACTATGACATTATTCACCCAGCTATCAGGAGTGTTAACTTTTGACAACTCATAGGTGAATCCTTTGGACAAAGAAAGACGCTTCACTCAAGGTTATACATTTACCTTCCTGACCGATCTTATATCAAATGACTGGCCAAGGCTAGGGTATAAAGAGACAACCTTCTATTTTAATTGGAAACAACTTAGAAAGGCCATGTCAGCTGCAGCTCTACCCGTTGCCAACTTTGAAAGTGGAAGAAGATGAGTGATGGCAATGACGTTAGATTGTTATTTATATAAGACTTTCACCTGTATTTTTAATACTCTATTTGTTAAGCAGAGTGTTCAGTATTTAGGTTCATTATATTATATGTTATACTTTTGTGTGTTTCTAAAATATTTAGTAATAAATAAATACATCTGAAAATAAGTTAATACCAAGACCTTGTGCTTTGCAGTCAAATAGATCTGGGTTTAGATCCTGCCTCTTCTTACTTCCTTGACAAAGCATGCCTCTGAGTCTCAGTCTCTTTACCTATGACATAAAAATAAGAATCTTACTGCATCTCTTAAAAGTGTTTATTACCATCTTTAGCTCTTTAAAGATGCTCTCAATATACATTCTTTTAAAAATAAAATTTTGGGAAAGAGAAGGCTGAAAGGATCGCAGGTTCTGACTGGGAGGGGACTCTGATCTCTGAACTCTCTTTCCCCACAGTCTGGGCTGGAAATCTCCTTTTTTAACTTGTTTACCTTGTTAGGACAATGCAGGCATTATAAGTGGAAAATCTCGTCCTATTTGAATACCTGTTACACTAACATTCTGTGATACTACAAAAACAAAAGCCTAGGATGTCTTTTTAAGATACTGACATTGCTTCATTTAACCTCATATATATCTTTTTAGACTAGATATTGAGATTCTTAACCCTGTCCGAGCATTAGAACAACTTAGGTGCTTTAAAAAGATACCCATTCCTGGCCCTCTACCCTCTGAGATTCTCAAATATTTGGTGTGGGGTGGAACTCAGACCCAGTTTTAATTTTCAAAACTTGGTGGGTGATTCTAGTTTGGAACCAAAGTAAGAGACACTAGTCAGAATTTCTCAAATCACAATCTATGTGCATGCGACTTTCCAAGCCCAGTCCCAAAGCCATCCAATTGAAATCTTGGAATTTAGGGGATAGGTCTTGAAATTGCAGTGTTTTTACGTGTTTCTCAACTGATGCTTATGGACTTTTTTGAGAACCATTACCTTAGAACTGAAACATACAGTTAATTTCAGAAGAGAGTATCGTGATCCTTGAAAAGTTTCAGTGGATTTTTTTTTCAGGATTAAATATTATCCCAAAAATCAGAATAAAGCCAAGCATAATTTCATTTGACTCTCACTCATAAAATCCCATGAGTTCAATAAGCTCCCTTGGATATTAGCATACTGAGCACACCCTCTAGTCAAACTGAAGGACGGTCCTCAGAGAATCTTTTTCCAGACATCTTCAACTTTGCCACAGTAAAGGACTCTCTGGCTCCAATTGGCATCTTGTTCTCTGATTTCTCTCCTCAAGCAAATGCTTGACTTCACACTGAGCCTTTTCTGATGATCACAGAAAAACTCTCTGCTTTGTTGCGTCGCTCCCTAATTGACTCTCTCTTCTCATCACAGAGTCTGCTGCTTCTCAATGAGTGAGACTTCTGAAGCACACACAACAAGAGCAATCACCTTTTCCTAAGGAGTCCTTGGAAGTGTAAGCTCACCTAGCAAGACAAGACTTGTCTTACCAGCAATTATCTTCAATCTAGCAATAGAATTGTTGAAGGAATTGTTATACACTCCAGCAGTAAATGTCAGTCTAACAATAGAATTATTGAAGCACTTTCAATAATACATTAAGCTTTATATTTTCAACACATGCAGAAAACAGTTCTATTATTTCTAATTGGCAAATAAAGAACATGAAATTCAGGGAGGTGAACTAATTTAGCCACATTAGCTCAGATATATAGTTGTGTAGTTGAGACTTGAACCCAGTTCACAATGAAACCAAGGCTAGATTATTTCTACAACACACTGTTCTGTGCAATTTAGTGAAGATTACATCCTGAAATTAACTTGCTGAGTTTCTTTGTGCAAATCCTTAAGTTTTGCTTATCTGTAAAAATGCAAATATGCATCTAGACAAAGAATAATAAATGAAAAGCTCTCAGAGCAATTTTAAACTGAAGAGTAATTTTATTTAAAAAGCCCAGGTTACATATACATTTAGAAAGAATGTGATAGTTATTCTAACATTAGACAAATATTTCTATTTATCCTTCTCTGGAACAGAATTAGATTTTTAGATTTTACTTCTCCACTTCCTTGGATTTATTTATATCTGTGAAAGTTGCTTTTGCCAGTTAAACTCATTACAAAGGTTTGAGAGCAAGTGCACAATTAGATGCATTCTTTTTTCCTTTTGTGAGGGCCAATGACAACGTTTGCGAAGGAGGCTGCTTCATTAAGCTGGATCCAGGAATGAGGAATGTGGAACAGAACTCATAGCCGACACATGGAAAATATATAGCATTAATAGAAAATAAATCTATATTGTTACAAGTTTCTAAAATCATGGAGGTTGTTAGTTATGAAGGCATAATCTAGCTTACCCTGACAGCTATAAAAATCAGTCTCTAGAAGTAAGTTCTGTATGACAACTACAAAACCTTAACTAATCAATCAAATACAAACAAACAAAAAAAACAACGATCATTGAATACAGGTCACACTCTTCTAGTGATCATGAGGCAGATGATAAGAAAACTGATACCAAAGGCTGGAGAGATGATTGTCCAAGTTATTCAGTGTCAAACATTTAGTAAAAATGTTATTTGTAACAACAGAAAAAAGTCAGAAAACAAAATGTTTGTAATGAGATATCACATAAAACAGATGAACTCTAAAAACAATTGGTCATGGGGCAAAATTAATAAATAAATAAAAAGGATATAGAAGTATTTACGAAATTCAGGGATTTTTAGGTTTAGAAGAGGCAGCTGCTTCATAACCCCAACAAATAAAACGTAAAGCCAAAAAGGCCTTTGGAAAACAAGGATTGGTTAGAACTCAGTTTTATTGCAAAGATCAAATCAAGAGTGTTTAGATTAAAACGTCTCTGAGAAACATCGTGGTACTCAGTTCTATTAATCTATTCTCACGCTGCTCGTAAATACATAGCAGAGACTGGGTAATTTATAAAGAAAAAGAGGTTTATTCCATGGTGTATAGGTACCACATTTTTTAAATCCAGTCTATCATTGATGGGCATTTGGATTGGTTTCATGACTTTGCTATTGTAAATCATGCTGCAATAAACATGTTTGCATGTGTCTTTATAGTAGAATAATTTATATTCCTATGGATGTATACCAGTAAGGGGATTGCTGGTTCAAATGCTATTGCTGGGTTCTAGATCCTTGAGGAATTGCCATACTGTCTTCCACAATGGCTGAACTAATTTATGTTCCTACCAACGGTGTAAAAATGTTCCTATTTCTCCACAACCTTGCCAGCATCTATTCTTTCTTGGCTTTTTAATAATCACCAATTCTGACTGACATGAGATGGTATCTCATTGTGGTTTTGGTTTGCATTTCTCTAATGATCAGTGATGTTGAGCTTTTTTTTATACGTTTGTTGGCCACCTAAATATCTTCTTTTGAGAAGTGTCTGCCCATGTCCCTTGCCCACTATTTTATGGGTTGTTTTTTTCTTGTAAATTGGTTTAAGTTCTTTGTAAATTCTGAATATTAGACCTTTGTCAGATGGGTAGATTGCAATAATTTTCTCCCATTCTGTGGGTTGTCTGTTCACTCTGATGATAGTTTCTTTCGCTGTGCAGAAGCTCTTTAGTTTAATTAGATCTCATTTGTCAGTTTTTGCTTTTGTTGCAATTGCTTTCACCGTTTTTGTCATGAAGTCTTTGCCCATGCCTATGTCCTGAATGGTATTGCCTAGATTAGATTTTCTTCTAGGGTTTTCATGGTTTTGGGTTTTAAATTTAAATATTTAATCCATCTTGAGTTGATTTTTGTATAAGGTGTAAGGAAGGAGTTCAATTTCTATGCAGCCATAAAAAAGAATGAGATCATGTCCTTTGCAGGGACATGGTTGAAGCTGGAAGCCATCATCCTCAGCAAACTAACACAGGAACAGAAAACTAAACACGGCATGTTCTCACTCATAAGTAGGAGTTGAACAATAGGAACACGTGGACACAGGGAGGGGAACAACACACACTAGGGCCTGTTGGGGGTTGGTGGGTGAGGGGATGGAACTTAGAGTATGGGTCAATAGGTGCAGCAGATTACCATGGCACACGCATACCTATGCAACAGACTTGCATGTTCTGCATATGTATCCTGAAACTTAAAGTTGGAAAAAAAATAGGTTTAATGGACTCAGTTCCACAAGGTTAGGGAGGCCTCACAATCATGGCAGAAGGCAAAGGAGGAGGAAAGTCATATCTTACATGGTGGCAGGCCAGTGAGAGCGTGTGCAGGGAAACTCCTCTTTATAAAATCATCAGATCTTGTGAGACTTATTCACCTTTAGAGAACGCATGGGAAAGACCTTCCCTCATGATTTAATTACCTCTCACCAAGTCCCTCCCAGGACATGTGGGAATAGTGAGAACTACAATTCGAGATTTGGGTGGGAACACAGCCAAACAATATCATTTCACCCCTGGATCCTCCCAAATCTCATGTCCTCACATTTTAAGACCAATTATGCTTTCCCAGCAGTCCACTAAAGTCTTAACTCATTTCAGCATTAACTCAAAAGTTCATAGTCCAAAATCTCATCTGAGACAAAGAAAGTCCTTTCTCTCTATGAGCCTGTGAAATCAAAAGCAAGTTAGTTACTTCCTAGGTAAAAAGGGAGTACAGGAATTGGGTAAATAAACCCTTTCCAAATGAGAGAAATTGTCCAAAACAAAAGGTCCACAGGACCCATGCAAGTCTGAAACCTAGCAGGGCAGTCAAATCTTAAAGCTCCAAAATGATCTCCTATGACTTCATGTCTCATATCCAGGTCATGCTGATGCAAGAGCTGGGTTCCCATAATCCTGGGCAGCTCTGCCCCTGTGACTCTGTCGGGTACGGTCTCCATTCTGGCTGCTTTTGTGGGCTGGTGTTGAGTGTATGAGTCTTTTCCAGGCACATGGTGCAAGCTGTCAGTGGATCTCCCATTCTGGGTTTTGCAGGATGGTGGCCCTGTTCTTACAGATCCACTAGGCAGTTCCCCAGTGGGAACTCTGTGTGGGGGCTCCAACTCCACATTTCCCTTCTGCACTGGCTTAGCAGAAGTTCTCTATTAGGAACCTGCCCTTGCAGCAAACTTCTGCTTGGACATCCAGGGGTTTCCATCAAACCTCTGAAATCTAGATGGAGGTTCCTAAACCTCAATTCCTGACTTTTGGGCACCTGTCAGCTCAACACCAAATTAAAGCTGCCAAGACTTGGGGCTTGCATTCTCTGGAGCCATGGCTTGAGCTGTACCTTGGCCTCTTTTAGCCATGGCTGGAGAAGCTGGACACAGGGCACCATGTGTCTAGGTTGCACACAGCAGTGGGGCTCTAGGCCCAGTCCATGAAACCATTTTTTCCTCCTAGGCCCCTAGGCTTGTGATGGGAGGGGCTGTTGTGAAGGTCTCTGACATACCCTGAAGGTTTTTTCCACATTGTGCTGGTGATTAACATTGGGTTTCTCATTACTTATGCAAATTTCTGCAGCAGGCTTGAATTTATCCCCAGAAAATGGGTTTTTCTTTTCTATTGCATTGTCAGGCTGCAAATTTTCCAAACTTTTATGCTCTACTTCCTCTTGAACACTTTGCCACTTAGAAATTTCTTCCACCAGATGCCTTAAATCATCTCTTTCAAGTTCAAAGTTCCATAGATCTCTAGGGCAGGGGCAAAATACTTCCAGTCTTTTTGTATAGCAAGAGTAACCTTTACTTCAGTTCCCAAAAAGTTAGTTATCTCCATCTGAGCCCACCTCAGCCTGGACCTTATTGTCCAAATCACTATCAGCATTTTGGTTAAAGCCATTCAACAAGTCTCTAGGAAGTTCCAAATCTTCCCATATCTTCCTGTCTTCTTCTGAGTCCTCTAAACTCTTCCAACCTCTGCCTGTTACCCAGTTCCAAAGTCTCTTCCACATTTTCAGGTATCTTTACAGCAGCACCCCACTGTACCAGTACCAGTTTACTGTATCAGTCTGTTCTCACACTGCTAATAAAGATATACCTGAGACTGGGTAATTTATAAAGAAAAAGAGGTTTAATGGACTCACAGTTCCATGTGGCTGGGAAGACCACACTATCATGATGGGAGGCATAGGAGGAAAATGTCATGTCTTACATGGCGGCAGGCAAAGAGAGAGCATGTGCAGGGGAACTCTCCTTTAGAATACCACCAGATCTCATGAGACTTATTCACTATCACAAGAACAGCATGGGAAATACTCACCCTCCTGATTCAATTGCCTCCCACCAAGTCCCTCCCATGACACTTGGGAATTGTGGAAGCTACAATTTGAGATTTGGGTGGGGACACAGCCAAGTCATATCACCAGTGCATCTCTCAATTGAAAAAACAGGCCTTATAGAAGAGACAACAAGAACAGCTTATCCACTGAATCTTATTGCATTTAAGGTACCCACAAATAAATCAAGAACACAAGAGTAAGAATCACAGGGCTGAGAAAGCAAACACACACACGTACAATACACACGTGCATTTATACATAATCTGTGTAGTATAATCACAAAGAGAAACCCCAAATTATATCAATTAGAATATAATTAATAAGCCTGGTATGCCAGTTAATTTGATTTGTTATCTTTACTGGTCCACAGATTGCCCAGATAGCTGAACATGATTCTAGATGTGACTGTGAGTGTGTTTTGGGATAAGATTAACATTTGAACTAGTAGATTGGGTAAAGCAGATTGCCCTCCATAATGTGGGCAAGGCTCATTCAGTCAGTTGAAGGCCTAAATAGAACAAAAAGGCAGACCCTCCCTCTCAGAGGGCTGAGTCTCTCTCCCACTCAACCAATCCAGCTTGATTGTCTTGAGCAGGACTATTGTTCTTTTCCTACCTTCAGACTAGAAGTGAATCATGGATTCTTCTTGAGTCTTGAGACTGCTGGCTTTTTGACTGAAATCATACCATTAGCTCTCTTGGGTGTCCACCTTTCCAACTGTTGATTTCAGGAATTCCTCAGCCTCCATAATTGTGGGCTAATTTCTCATAATAAATAACTTTCTCTCCCTATATATACATCCTGTTTGGCTCTGTTTCTCTAGGAAACTCTGACAAAGGACCTGCTGAGTTTTCATAAGAGTTATACAACTAAAGAAACTTCCAGCATATACTGAACAATCTGGAATTATAATACAAATACTAACCTAATCCTTGGGCCCTCAAACTTTCTGTGATCAGGAAGTAGTCTAACAAAACTACTCAGCCCCAAAGAAAGTATATTCTCTAATGCTGGTTTTGCATGTGGGCAAAACTACTGAAGAAGATCCTTCTAGAAAGCAGACCCAAGGGCCACAGAGAGCAAGGTGCTTAGGGGTTCCTTGCAAGGAACGGAATCAGTGTCTAATCAAAGGACGTCCCGATCCTTAATGAAGGTAGTCCTTGCAAATGTCTGCCCTGTGGGATTTCAGCATACTTGTAAACCTGATGTAGCTGTCCAACTCCTAGTCTTCATTCTGAAGAGGAGTGTTCATTGCAGTTTTACTGCCTCTGTTACACCAGTGTATGTTGGTTGTGTGGAGGAGGCAGATAACATTTTCATTCATAGATCTCCAGATCAAGAGACTCCACACATCACCTAGATGGTGCAGCCCTTCAGCTCGATACTTTGAGCAGGTGCGATTCTAGGGCTATATCCCTTAGTGACAAGGAAAATGTATTTAGTATTTAAAAAGGAGAGTGAACTCAACATTTGTTGAGCAGGAGGGGAGCCTGTGATCATAATTCCTCATCACTGAATATTATTGACTCTACCTTCTATTCTAATACATGGTAGGATATCACTTCCTGTGCTCCCCTGCCCTTCTCCTAGTTAAAATTAGACATTGTTATGAGAATTATTTTGACCTATGAAATGTGAACAGGGGTGTGTATCACTTTTGAGTAGTCTTAAGAGGCAGTGTGGCATTCACTACATTACCTTCTCTCTGTCGCAGCAACAGTAAGCATTATGAATAGGGACCATTTCATCAGTCTGGATATGGGAGTAAGGAGACATGGAGCCACTCTTCTTGTTGACCTACAATGGGCATGTCATAGTCTAAGTCCCTAAGGTTTGGAAGTTGTTACTGCAGCATAATCTAGATTGTACTGACTGCTTCATAGAACTCAGCAACGGAAGTTAACCACCAGCTTCATCTACTTTTACATTACCTTCCTACCCGCCTGACCCTTTAAGACACTTAGTTTGCAACTCCTGAATACAGTTTCTAAAGTTTCCAGCACTAAAATTCTGTGTTTCTCTCTTATTTTCTACCCTCTAACCTAATTAAACAGAATTACGTTTAAATTGTATTTGGACCTTATACTTGTATTTGAAAATTTACAAACTAAGGAATCCGAGATGTGAGCTTTAACTCCATCATTTAGCAGCTATGTGAGCCTTGATGACTAGCTTATCCTTGATTAATTTATCTAGAATAAAAAAACCTCTCATATCTATCTACATTGCAAGAAAATCTAGTGAGGAATAGGATACACAAAAGCACCTTAAAAAATGTAAAGCACTGGATTAGCTTCCCACATTCCAATGTTAAATTCATGCATCAGAAAGCCCTTCCCCCCATCTATCAAAAATTCCTCACCTCGGTTAAAACAAGTTTGTATTTTCCCCATTCTCAGTAGAGATGAACTTCCTATTGATTTTCATGGCTGAAGGCATACGTCTCAGAATTTCTTTATAAGCCAAGTTATATCCTCAAGCCATAGACATCAAAGTCATTCAATACATCAAATCATAATTTTTACTTATATCAGCTTTCTTCAATTATTTTTCACATAATTGATTTGCCAAATAACAAATCTACATGAAAGACTTTCCCCCCTTTTATACCTTAACTTTGTTTATGTCTTTGCAATAGTATGTAACTCAGTGTACCTGTGTCATAATTCATTTTCTATTTTCCACAATTAATTGTCAGTCCTTTAAGGGATTATGTCTACACATATTTTTGTACCAGATGCTTGCTCATAAAAGGTGCTCCATTAATATATTGGATTTAGCATGTATTCATAGATTTAAATTAAGTTAGCATATTTAAACTCAATTAAAATTAAAATTTCATAATAGTATTATAATAGAGAGATAATTCCTGATGTATATTTTTGCTACCAAGCACTTATTGACTTTAATAAGAAAATGTTTTTAAATGTTTTTAAATGTAGCATGGTCCTGTGTTACATCCTAACGCCTCCTAAAATATACTCACAGTGTGGGAAGAGCAGAGGTCCTGTAATTTACTAGCTGTGAGGTCACATACAGCTAGTCAGACCTTTGAGGCTCAGTTTACTTATCTGTAGAACTGAGACAGTAGTATGCATCTCATTGCCCTGCTCTGAGCTTAACTGAGTGGTAGACAGAAAGTTTCTGGTGCTTGACAGTCACTCAAATTTTATTTCTTATCTGGATTCATGAAGATGATCTAACTTCCACAGCATTGTTTTTTTCTTTATGTATGGACTACAAGTTATCCTCCTTTGGCCCTATTATACTTTAAATTGAAAATGCAAAGAAAGCCTTGCCTTCTTTTTCAGTCTATGAATTAACAAGAGGAAGGCTGAGTTAGATGCATAACTCAACATTTAAAATATTCTATATTGCTCCCACTAACATTGCCAATAAAATTTTTAAAATTTACCATTTGCCATTACAGTGATAACCAATAGGTATCATTTTATATAATATATATTATAATATGTCTCTATATAAAAATGTATATGTGTGCATACATGAAACTATTCATGGGAAAATGCTATATAAATATAACTTGATTTTAAAAACATTATACTTATATTTTTGTTGCTTCAGAATGATTGCCAGTCTACATGTACTTTTTCATTTATTTGGAAATCAATCAATCCAGTAAAAGTCTTTGTTTTTTGTAATATTAACAACTATTATTAATTAACCAGTTAAATTGGAGGTTCCTTTTCTAATGGTTTTGCCAATATCCTCTTCAGTTATATTTGAAAAGTAAAACAACAAAGTTATTTATCCATTTTTTGATGATGCTTCAAAAACCATATGAAAATAATTCACCACTTTTAAGTGAGTACTCTGTACATTCAGTAATAACTTCTAAAATCTTTTTTTTTTTGAGAGGTGGAGCCTTGCTCTGTTGCCCAGGCTGGAGTGCAGTGGCACGATCTTGGTTCACTGCAACCTCCACTTCCTGGGTTCAAGTGATTCTCCTGCCTTAGCTTCTCAAGTAGCTGGGACTACAGGTGCGTGCCACCATGGACAGCTAATTTTTGTATTTTTAGTAGAGACGGGGTTTCACCATGTTGGCCAGGATGGTCTGGAGCTCCTGACCTTGCGATCTGCCCGCCTTGACCTCCCAAAGTGTTGAGATTAAGGCATGAGCCACCGCTCCCAGCCATGACTTCTAAATCTTATATGAGCTGTGAAGAATATGTATTAAGGCCATGCCAAATAATAAAAATGTACTTTTCTGAGGAAGAAATTTTTTTACTGTGATTATTCCTGACTAGTAGTTTAAAACAACTTGGTTTAAATCAACTTGATTTAAACCACTAGTCAGGAATAATCATAGTAAACCAAATCACCTGTCATGTATATTTAAATCTGTGAATAAAATATTGGATAATGTATAGAATGATGTTGATTAAAATTACCCTTGTTCTTTGCCTCAAACATCTCTGAAGCCTTGCCAACCTTTATTTGCTTATTATCTAGTGTAATATAATCTCATTCAGTATCATCAGACAGTGGGGCTTGGTCCTTTATAACCCATGTTTCTAAATAAAGTCAACTCATGTCTTTATATCCTAAACCTTTATTTTTAATGACCATTCTTTTCTTGGATGGGGATCTATAATTACATAGCATTCTAGCATTATTTAAGTACTGAAAATACATAAGTCCTGAAATAGTTAAGCATGTTCTTGCTAACTCAAGGTCGACCTTGATGCATGCTCTCTTTTATACACCACAGAATTACAATGCAGGAGCTACTGAGATACATATAGAAACAATTGAGGTATATGCAGTTCTGTTTGTAAATAATCCTAACTTTGCAAATACTCCCAAATGGCTTAAAGCTTCAATTTCTTTTACTAAATCAATTTATCCTTATTCTACTGTGAACAATTCTTACTATATGTTGTCAATTTATCCATATTTTAGTCACAGTTAAAAATCAGCATGGCTAGAGATACTAGAGAACTGAGTGAGAAAGTGCTGAAAAAACTATTCTAGAAGATTTTAAGTCATTACTTACCAGATTGTTGAAGAGGATGGAAGTGTCATATTATTATATTAATTTAGGAATGTTTTTAAAAGCTATTATTAGGAATGTTTTAAAAAGCTATTATTCTTATAGGAGTTAGCTTTTGGCTTTTAAAAATGTGGTAAAATATACATAGTATCAAATTTACCATTTTAACCATTTTTAAGTGTGCAATTCAGTGGCGTTTGGTACATTTACATCGTTTTGCAACTATTATCACTATCCATCTCCAGAACGTTTTCATTTTCCCAAACGGAAACCTTGTACCTATTAAGCATCATATCTTCTCACGTAAAAAACCTTGTACCTATTAAGCATCATACCTTCTCACGTCCTCTTTCTTCCAGCCCTTGATAACCACTATTCTACTTTTTGCATCTATGAATTTGACTATTGTAGGTATCTATATATGTGAGGACAAAATACTTATAGCACTTTGTATGTTTTCAAGGTTCATGTATATTATAGCATGTACTTTTTTTTTTTTTTTTCCTAGACAGAGTCTTGCTCTGTTGCCCAGGCTGGAGTGCAGTGGCACGATCTTGGCTCACTGCAACCTCTGCCTCCCCAATTCAAGCTATTCTTCTGCCTCAGCCTCTCAAGTAGCTGGGATTACAGGCGCACGCCACCATGCCCAGCTAATTTTTGTGTTTTTGGTAGAGATGGGATTCACCATGTTGGCCAGGCTGGTCTCATGTGATCTGCATATCTCGGCCTCCCAAACTGCTGGGATTACAGGTGTGAGCCACTGCGCCTGGCCCGCATGTATCCCTTTTCAGGCTAAATTATATTGCATTGTGTGTGTATAACACATTTTATTTATTGATTCATGCACCCATAGACATTGGGTTGATTCCTCCTTAGCTATTGGGAATAATGCTGATATGGACATTGGTGTACAAATATCTGTTTGAGTCCTTGCTTTTCATTCTTTTGGGTATATGCCCAGAAACAGAATTTCCAAATCATATGTTTATTCTATTTTTTAATTTTTGAGGAACCACCAAACTATTCTCCACAGCTGCTGTACCATTTTGTATCCCACCAGCAATATACAAGTGTTCCAATTCTCTTCATCCTTGCTAGCACTTGTTGTCTTCTGGAATTTTAATTTAAAAAATAATAGCAATTTCCATAGGTTTGAAGTGGCAGTTTAGGATGACTTTTGAGTAATAAGAGTTTTAGATATTAATTAATTGGGCTAAGAGTTAGGAGAATATGCAGCATTTGAACAATGTTTAAATTCACCCATCTTTGGTTAAAATTTATCCGATATAAAATTAGAAGATCTATTCATGAACTGAATAAATAATGTATTAATTATTCTATGCTGAGCACAATACTAGACAGAAGAGTGGATTATACAGGCCTGTGCCCATGAGAAATTCCTCAGGTATTTGAGAACTTAAGTCAAACGTGCTGTAGGCTCTTTCACAATTGCCTGCAACGATAAGAGTAAGTGGTCTGTTGATAAATGAAGCAGCAATATTATCTTACATTTAATTCTTCATGCAGAGCTTTCAAGTTATTTTGAATTGTACCATCACATTTGCTCAGGTCTTTGACCTTGAATATAAAATAGTGATGGTCAACTCTGAAAGACCAGTATGTAAAAATGAAGAGTGTATCAGCTGCTCTTTGATGGCCCTACTTGACCCACAAAACCCCTTGGAGATCCGGGACCTTTGGACACTCTGTATTATATGGATATGCTCCTGGAATCTGTAGGTACTTCAGATGTAAAGTGCTAAATGCTCTGCTCCCTCATTTACCTTTCTCTCTCCCTTAATAGTTTTTGTCTTGGCCGGGCGCGGTGGCTCAGGCCTGTAATCCCAGCACTTTGGGAGGCCAAAGTGGGTGGACCAGGGGATAGAGACCATGCTGGCCAACATGGAGAAACCCCATCTCTACTAAAAATACAAAAATTAGCTGCACATGGTGGCATGTGCCCGTAATCCCAGCTACCTGGGGGGCTGAGGCAGGAAAATAGCTTGATCCCGGGAGTTGGAGGTTGCAATCAGCTGAGATCGCGCCACTGCACTCCAGCCTGGTGAAACAGCGAGACTCATCTGAAAAAAAAAAAAAAAAAAAAAAATTGTGCCTCTTTGAAGGCAATGGATATTACAGTGAAAGATAATTTAGCCTGGCCTAGTGCCTGACTATATTAATTAATCACTGAACTCTTCCTCTGGGCCTGGATATTATTATTTCAGCATCCTTCTGAGAATCCACCCTGGGCAGCCAGTAGCAATTATTTCTATTTTGTCCTTTACACTACTAACTGCCAGCTTTGGATTAGCATCACTATCTCACATTGCAGATGAAGAAACTGAGGCTTAGAAAGTTGATCTTGCCAATAATGCTACTGTAATGAGATTCCTTTTAAAAGATGAAAAATTTGAGGCTGAGATAGAGTTAGAATATTTAGGCAGAATTCCAGGCATCCTGAAGCTAGTGATCTTCCTACTTATCACAGAAAATTTCTGAGGCAGGTGGAAATTTACCTCTATTTTTGACACAAGATTAAAAACGAGAAAAAGTATGCCAACACCACTTTTTTATTTCCTCTGCAGCCCAATGCCTTAACTAGGACATTAAAAGTTAGAACAAAAGTTCTGACTTTAAATTTACCATTTACAATTTGCTCTTCCTTAATATTTGTTCAGAACAAAAGTTTATCTTGAGATTTTCCTACTAATATTATGTTCTTAAGACTCATTATTTTCCCATGCATTTTTTTAATTTGGGCAAACAAACTAAAAGGATATCCCCAGGAGATGCCGCTTCAAATGCGATATTCCATAACTTAAAAATTTATCACAGTCTAGTCATGTCTCCTATACTCCAAATATTTATCTTAGGGGCAATCTTTCTTTTCCTTGCAATTCAAGGCCAGGCTTTAATTTGGCAGACAACCAAACCCTCCCATGTGACTTTGATCCTTGAATGACTGACTATCTTTCAAAGGCTCATGTTTTATTAGTGTGTGTGATTAAAACATGAAGACAAGTGGTGAAATCATGGCCAGAGAGACCAGCTGAATATATGGTCCACTCTCAGGAGAGAACTGATTTGAGGTCTATTAAAATGAAATTATGGTGGGCCATAATGGAGGGCAGTTGTGCTATGAGCGATGTCACAGAGCATGTCCATAGGTATTGCAACACTGTGGGTATGAAGGATCACACAGACAGACATGTGCCCCAGTCCGTCTGCCCAGAGGGGTTGCTCCTACCCATAGAGCTAACTCCTACCTTGTCTTTAATAAATGACCAACTCTTCGTCTCTACCTTGTAGCCTCCTCTTGTCCCCAGGATGGGTGTATTTTCTTTCTCTTTCCTCCCATTGTGCCTGAGTATCTTTGCCAGGACACTTACCATGCTTGGATATAAATGTTGACTTTCTTTTATGTCATCTCAGGATACGAGTTTCTTAAGAACAGGAAATGATTCTCATATGTTTCCATATCCCCAGTGCCCAACATAATAGAAGGAATTTAATATACATTTGTGAATGAGTGAGGATAAATTGTAGGCAAAAATCCATGAATTGATTTACTTTGTCAGTCTTCTGCCTGTGCATATCCCTGTCATGGTACTTAGCATATGCCTTTGTAAATGTTTAATGACTTATCTGTCACTCCACTGTGCTGTAAACACCATCAAGGCAGGACTTTCAAGGTGCTCATTGGTTTGCTGTTGTCTGTCCAAAGTGGTGCCTTTAATGGGTTTGTTGAAGGCCCATGACCAGCTGCCACCTTCCTTTTCAGCATATTTTCATATAACTTCCTGCCCTCACACCATGTCAGATGACACGAAACATCTTCCAGGTTGCTATCTTTTGCCTCTGTACATTTGCACATGTTAGTCCCTCCTCCACCCTGAATACGCCTCTTCTCTCCTAATTCCTAATTTTCCTTTAGGTCCAACTGAACCATCACAGCTTTTGTAAAGACTTCCTTGACTACTCTTGAGGCTGGGCCACACGCTTCTGTGATGCTCACACAGCTCTTTATGTTCGGTCTCTCATCACATTTACTCTTTGTTATGCCTTTGTAATGGAAAACGTTGCCTCCTAAATTGTAAAGTCCATAGATCTTGCTCTCCAGTGATTCCCCAGCACCCACCACAGTGCCTGGCATGGCTGGCTTGTACTATATACTAAGTAAACATTTTTGAAGATGTAGTATTCACATTTTCCACAGACCACCACCATGGTCCCCAGTTTGCCACATTTTCTGATGTTCCTCAACTCACCCTCATTATTCCACACAATGTACAATTTAGTTTTGCACTTACAGTGCTGCCTGAATGCCTTTCCACTTCCTCTGACATCTGTTAAACCTCCAATAAATTTTCCTTGTCTTCACCAGCACCCATGTATTACCTAACCCTCAGAAATCTGTTTTATTACCATTTGCACCACATCCATGATTTCCTGAGGGAATTCTACCTTGTGCTGCTTGTGGAATGTGACGTTTGCCTCCCCAAACAGGAAATTCATGTTTTGTAGCTTCCACTGCAGCCCAGGCTCTGCTCTTTGGCACTTTTCTTCACAAACCAGTTGAATGAAGCTGGGCAATTCCAGACTCAGTAAACACCACCTAGTATCACCATGGATGTGGAAGGGAAACAGAGGCCATAGAAAAAACGTGTGAAAATTTGTTTTGATATTTCAAAAGAAGCATCACAAAAGGGTCATTATGGGCAAAAAATCCTCCAGGGTTATTAGACTTCTTTGCTTTATTTTGTGGGTTTTTATCATCTTTTCTTTCTTTCTTTCCTTCTTTTCCTTTAGACATAATATATTTATTTTCTGTTTCAGGTTGTCACATTGCTAAATCTAGTACTAGAACAGGATTAAGCAATCATTTCAACTTAAATTTCAGACCATTTTACACTGGACTTGAAATTAGGAGATCTGAATTCTATTCCTAGAAAGTGTCCCTAAGTAATTTTAACTGCCTACAAGTAACAGGTCATCTCTGCATCTCCAAAATGAAAGGTGATTCCTGGATGGTCTCAGAACTTAAATGGCTAAGATAAAGACAGTGGACCTTTCTAAGCCTTTTTTTTTCCCCTTCGCTCTCCTCTCTCACATTTGTCTTTCTGTTGTGGCTAGTACAGTTTTCTACCGCCCTTCCCCCTTCCTTTTCACTCTATGAGGAAAGCCATCCTGATTGTTTTTCACTCACTGATGTTCACTTCCCTTGCACGTTGTGATTCAAAATCTGCTTCTTCCAAACAACCTCCCTAAGTACCCTGAGGATGCCGGTTCTTTCTTTGCAGAGTTCATTTGATAAAACTTTTAATTTTCTAGTATTCCTTAGTTCTTAAGTCTGTTTCTAATTCATAACATGACATTTTAAAATGGAGACTGAGAAACCAGACAGAGACTAGAGGAGGTAACTAGGATAGTAAGGAGCTAGGATGTCCCTTGGGGATGTAAACACCTGGAATGCATTTCTTCAAATATTGCTCTACGAAGGATTGCTAGGGCAAAGAGATGAAAGTAACATGGAGGTCCAATATAAGTAACCTTTTTAGTGAGACTAGAGAGTGCTGTCTGACCCAGAGGTCCCAGGTCAGGGCTGGGCCACCAAGCAGCCCCTGTTTCTCAAGCTGTAAAGAACTTGAGAAACAGAGCCTGCTCCACTGGGATTAGATGATGTGTGGGGTCTCTTTGAGTTCTGCATCCTGGGGTTCACGATCAACACATGATTATTGAATTATTATTTTTACATTACAAATAAAGCTTAGTGGCTTTTGATATTCCTTCTAAGTCATAAAACCTATTTTTCGCTCTCCAATACTTTGCCAGGCTCCCCAACCACAAATATGCCATTAAGAAAAATCACAATTTTAGATGAAAGAGAAGTGAAATAATGACCTTTCAGGTGTAATGTCTAGGAAAATGTTCCCTGATAACCACTCTATTCTTCTTCAAGCCCTTGAAGAAAAGAGACCTTCGCTTTAGCTCTGCCCCTCATCTGATTCCATAAATACTGTGTTTCTGGGAACTGTGAAAGGGAGCCGCACTACGATCCCTTCTCTGTGTTGTTCTATCTTTCATCTTCACAGAAGTGTGTTACTGAAGGGAGGTGATGATGAGCCATCGAGTGTTGCTGGAATATCAGAATATGACTTTCCTTAAAAGTCCTTTTCACTCTTTAAGGTTGCAAGTCACACAATTGTTTTTTGAAGGATGACTCCTCTACATACTTTACTCTCCACTCATCATCCTCTTACAAACACAGAGCAGAGCAATACATTTGTAACTAGCTTCCCATAGATTTCTGCTGTTATCTGTCGCTTCACACTCCAGATGAAAATGTTTTCTTCCAATGTCTTCTTAAAAAATAAATATGCTGACTGAAGGTACTTGTTCCAAAAACTGTTAATAATTCTTCACAGTGCCTTCCCCTCGCTCTGAAGTAAATGGCTGGTTGCAACCAATGAAAGCCTGGTTCTATTTATATGGAGGAAGCTGCTCCTCTTCTGGAAGATTTTATTATCTTTTGGCGTAAAGACAGACCTTGGTTTATTGGCCCAAGATGATTTGCAGCAAAATTGTGTCCGCATAACTGCAGAAGTAATTAAGCTCACATTGGGGCTATCTGTCCTGCTGTCAGGGAATGGAGAGAAGTCCGCGGTGTAATTTAACTTAGGAAATGCTGACGCTGAGTCCTGGGGGTAGTAGACAGAAGAAATGCTCGATTGTGGGAGTCATTTTTCCTCCAGCGGGTCACTGTCACCCATTATGAAGTCAGGACTTATTCCGAAGAGAGCAAAAGTTCACTGAATTTAGACAGAAACCACAGCTGCAAAAAGATGTTATGCTGAAAAAACAGCAGAAACCAGAGGAAGCATAACATGGTTCACATTTTCCAACGCTTCCAGGCAGCAGGCTTATAGGTTTGTGGTAAAAGCGAAGGTATGGGTCAGATGATTGGGGGTTTAATTTCTGCGTCTGCCTTTTTCAGGCTGGTGACCTTAGAAAAAGTTCGGAACTAATCTACACCTTAATTCATGTTTCTGTGAAAAAAGGGGTTATCATAAATATTATCTGACAGAATTGCTGTGAGGATTAAATACAATAGCACAAGTAAACAGATTATGATTGCTATAGGCTGGATGTTTGTGTCTCCCTCAAATTCATCCATTGAAACCTAATCTCCAAGGTACTGGTATTAGGAGATGAAGTCCTTGGAGGTAATTAGGTCTTGAGGTGAAGCCCTCATGAATGGGATTAGTGCCCTTGTATGAGAGGTCCCTAAGAGTTGCCTTATTCTTTCCACTATCTGAGGACACAGCGAGAAGAAACCCTCTATGAAGCAAGAAGAGGGCCCTGACAAGACACCCAATCTGCTGGCACCTCAATCTTGAACTTACTGGCCTCCAGAGTGTAGAAAATAAAATTCTGCTGTTTCTAAGTTACCTAGTTTATGGTAACCTGTTATACCAGCCAAATGGACTAAGACAACCACCAAGCCTGGCACATAGTACATATTCAATAACTATCCACCCTGAACTTCATTTACTAGAGTTAAAATGTAATCCTTCTTGGTCTCATCTTGGGTATTGAAATGGTGACTCATCCCCTCTGAAAAAATCTAAATTTGACAAATTTGATGGGTTTAAATATTCATCTTTGACAACTGTCTTAAAGATGTACTTTGGTTATCCCTCTCCAGTGTCAGGTAGTCTTATTTTTCACTTTCTGTATCAGTGAGTGGTGCTGCACTTAAATCCTTATCTTCTGTAGCTGCATTAATGATGTACTTATCTGTTTACTTACTTTTAAGGTCTGATAGTAAAGGCTGAAAGATGTGATAATGATATCTATGGTAGTGTGGGAAAAATTATATTGGATGAAGAGAGATGAAATGGTTTTTCCTAAAAAAGTGAAACGCTTTCATGCAAGCACTAAGTGATGTGAAAATTAGACCACAGTAGAGGGTGCAAATCCACAAAAACCAGCCAATCTCACATAGAGGCAACCACTGTCATTTTATTTGGAGAATGTGTGATCTTGCTCATGGGAGAAGCCAGGTGCAGGTCTCTCTGGTTCAAAGCATCCAATTAACACAATTGGAAAGTCCAGCAGGGTAATGTAGAGAATGGGCCAAGAGCTTCTCTGCTCAGCTGGCGGGGGCTCTATGTCAGGTTCCCAGGAAACAAATGACATAACTACCACTGTTACCATAGGATTAAGATCTTCAGGAAAGCATCAGCCATTCCTCTCAGAATGTCAGACTGTTTAAGCTGAGTAGGATTTGGAAGAGCATCCAGATGAGTCTTAATTTTTACAAATGAGGGAACTAAGATTCAGAGAGTTGACAATAATTAAGGCGGGACAAGAGCTCCACTCTGTTGAATTCCAGTGCAAAGTGCTTTGACTCTCTCATGCTGCCCTATTACATCAAAGTTTTGGAAATCTCTGACAGTGACCAATAAAACGTAACAGAGCTGCAACCCCACTAAGCTGGGATTGTATGTCTTGGATTTAAGCCACTTAATCATCATCATTAGAATAAAACACTGACAGCCTTGCTAAGTTTTAGTCACTGACAGTGAAATGCTATAACACTTCGAAGGGCCAATAGAGTGGCTACATTATAGCAGTCATTCAATACATAACTTATCATTATTAATTTTATTATTAATATTATTATAAAGATACATGGATAAATAGCATTTTTTATTGTCTCTATCATTGTGAATCCCAAAACAAGGGCGGGAAGATCAGATATCTGTAGGTTCTTTCATAATGGATGCTGTAGTTACCAGGATTTCCTTGAAGGCTGGGTCTATATCTCGTTAAACTGAATGGATCATTTGTCTTCTCAAACTGTTGGTTTCCTCTTTGTTCCCTTGTCTAATGAAAATCAGAAACTTTAGTATGGTATTTGGTGTACTTTATGACATGGACTATGTTTATTTTGTAGTTTTCTGTCTTGTTCCCATCTCCTACCCAATAGCTATCCTCTGTCCAAAAGGAAGATAATTTTCTTGAATTAACAATAGCAATATATTATTGCTTTAAGATAAAATCTTTACGTTTAATGGAATGTGGTGGCTGGTGAAATCCTCATTAGCATTATTGATAGTCATGTTTAAGGATAGTTGGAGAACGTCAGAAAAATCTCCACCCCTTTGTGAGTGATGTTAGAACAGCCACCCATGAGAATACTTGTTTCCTTATATGTTTTGGCATTTGCCCTTTATTGGCAGACCTTGAGCTATGTACCTAAACTGTGTTTCTGAAATGCAACCTCCTTGAAGAAATGACTGTCGTTGACAGGTGGCAGGAAGGGAAAACACTATGCAAAATACTTTATGCACATTATCTGTTTTAAGTCTCACGGCAAGCTAGACAGTGGGTATCAGTGTTACTATTTTACAAATGAGAAAATAGAGGTTGAGAAATTCTACTCAATTTGACTCTGGTCATGGGCTTAGGAATTAAAGTGCCAGGTCTCCACAACACTAATGTCTGTGCTATCTCCCCCATACCAAACTGCTTGGCTCTGCATCCTTATATTTACCTGGGAACCCAGAACGTATGAAGGCTTCATCACATTTATGTGGAATGAATGTAGAGACCAAGATTTTGCATGACTCATTAAAAACATAATTCAAGTGTCTGAGCTCTACCTCTGCTGATAACTTTTTGTGGTCTTAGACAAGTCATTTTGGCTCTTGAACTCTTATTTTCTGACCTGCAAAGTGGGACCTAACATCTCTTACTCTAGTGCACGAAGTTCTTTGAGGATAAAATGAGAGTATGGATGAGAAAACACCTTTAATGTAATGCTTCCATTGCAATGGAGCCAGTAAAATCTGCAGGGGTAAGATGACCTGGCACTGCTAGATGTGAATAGCAGCCTGAATTGTCATTCTTCCAAGTCTAATTCATGCTCAGGACAGGCTAACCATGCCTGTGAATGTCTCCTTCTCCCAGATGAAGTGTCCAAGAGGCTTTTGGCTGAGGCAGTAGATGACTCTGCATTAGTGCCATCTTCTTCTTGATACTTCACATACGGCACATGGACAAAGATTTCCAGCCAATAGATGATAGTATAGAAACAACTGATATCATTAGTATTTAAAACTTACAAAAGGAGGCATTTTTGGAAGAAGGAGAGAGATAAAACACCTTTTTTCATAATCAGTGAAAGAAGATGGGAAGGCCAGAGGCCTGTAATGTCTGTGCCGCCCCTGGCACAGTTACACCACCCAGGAAGCCTCTGAGCAATCAGCTTCATGGTCAAAATAGATCGAGTGTGGACTTAGAAGCAGGCATGCCAGGAATCAAAGTTATCTCTAGGCAGTTTTCATTCGCTCATTAATTAAAAATTCATGCACTCAACAATTATTTATGTTGCCAAGTACTGTTTAGGCACTGAGTATAAAATATTGAAGACAATAGGATCTTGTCTCATGTGAAACTTATGTCGGAGTAGGACAAATAGGAAGCAAAGCAAACCAGTAATTGAATTTTTTAAAAAAGGATTTGACATATTGATAAGTGTGATTATGAAAGCAAAACAGAAAAATGTCACTTAATCTTTCTGAATCTGATTTTCATGCTCAGTCCAATGGAATTTAGAGTATCAAATGTGCAGTATTCCTAGGAGGACAGTACCAAGCACAGTGCTGGGCACACAGTGGGTTCTTTGTCAATACTAGTTTTGTTAACCATTCTCTTTGTTAAGGTTCTCCTCCTTGTTCCAAATTTTATAATATGGGTGAAAACAAGTTGAAATAAAGTTTGAAATAGAAAAGTTCTCAGAAGAGTGGCGTGTGATCTGAAAGACACTAAGCAAGGGAAAGCATGAAAGATACCGAGCAACGGTTTTACCCATTTTACCTGACATTTTGAAAGAGAGAGGATTAGAGGTGGTTGCCTGTACATGAGTGCTAAGCACACACTTAGGTATGAGCTGGCAAATTTACCTTCCTCTCCCTTATAGAAAGCATCTTCCTAGGTACCAGTAATGAAGCCTAGATCCCCACTTTTATCTCACAGCTCCTCCCCTGTCAAGCTTCATTGCTATATACTTGCAAATCACTTTTACCAATTGTGATGATAGTGGTGGCTACCACTTAATGAATGTCTGTTATGCACTAGGCCCTATGGTTTACATAAAAACCATCTCATTTAATTCTTACATGAGCCCTTTTATTTTTTTCAATTTTTAAAAAGTTAAAGACAATTTTTTTAGAGCAGTTTTAGTTTCCCATCAGTTTTACATACTCTGAT
Source organism: Chlorocebus sabaeus (assembly GCF_047675955.1). Classification (NCBI taxonomy): domain Eukaryota; kingdom Metazoa; phylum Chordata; class Mammalia; order Primates; family Cercopithecidae; genus Chlorocebus; species Chlorocebus sabaeus. The sequence continues at coordinate 14,083,617 of NC_132913.1, forward strand.
ATACTCTCTGCACCCACACATGCAGAGCTGCCCCTGTTATCCCCAGAACGATGCATTTGTTACAGCGGATTCACCTACAACGACACACCATAGACATACAAAATCCATAATTTACATTAGGATTTACACTTGCTGTTGCACGTTCTATGGACCTGGACAAATGTATAACGACATGTATCTACCATAGTATCATACAGAGTATTTTCACTGCATTAAATATCATCTGTGCTCCCCCTAGTCATCCCTCCTTCTACCCCAACCCCTAGCAACCACTGATCTTTTTAATGTCTCCATGGTTTTGTTTTATTTCTTTTTCATAGTAAGAAGAACTTAACAGTTTAAGACGCTTGACTTATCAAGGATATGGCAAAGACACTATAGTGTATTTGAAACTGTTTGAGTTATTACAATTATTTTGTTTCAACTTATCATCTTTCTCTAGGGTGTCAGACAGATGCAGACCCTGATGCTTGCTCTCAAGATTGGTTTCCCTTAGCTGGTAGCAAATCCTGGCTTTGCCAAGTTTGTATCCCAGTTCTGTCTCAGTATTGACTTTCCTCCTGGATCCCTGGTGTTGGCAGGTTTAAGAAAGATTAAAGTAAACTCTAACCTTGACACAACCTTCAATATCTACACTGGCCAGGTGGATAGAATTAGGCCAATGTGTAACATTAGGAAGTAGTGGGAACTATTTCAAACAGAAAACACACACCTCATCTAAAAGGGGCAGCTGGCTACTAAGCTCCAATTATTTGTTGCCATAGGAAAAAGTAAATGCTGTTGGTGAAGCTTAAGCTTGAGTTTTATATCTATATGTATGTATGTATGTGTGTGTGTGTGTGTGTATATATATAGGTATGCGTGTGTATATATATGTGTATATATGCATTTATTTTTAAGACATGATGCAATCCAAATAAAATTCATTTGCACATTCATAGGCTTCTGGGTTTTAAGCTCTGAATTTGAGAAGTTGAGTGTGAAAATATGTGAAAGAGCAGAGTGGAGCTCAGCTAAAATTAGTTCAAACTCTTGATATGGCAAGTGTCCCTTTGTGCTTATCATATAAAGAGGGAAATCACTTATTCATGGTCCCACAGCAGGTCAGTGCACCACTGGAACTCCAACTCAGTTTCACAGCTCTCAGACCAATGGCCCTGCTGAAGTACTCTGCCATCTCACTCACAGCTTGGGCAGGTACATAAGACTGACAAGAAATAGCTTTCTCCACTGCTGATTGGATTTGGAGGTTGAAGAAGGCAGGATAAGAAAAGGATTGGATTTAGAGGGATTATATGATTGACTCAACTTAATATTTCTTAAGCTACTGTGTAATTGAAATTATCTTAATATGTTCTCTTCTTCACAGAGACTCTGTCTTTGAGGGCCATCATCATTCCTGTACAAATGAAAAAAATTCTGTATTGCTTAAGGTAAGAAAGAAAAATCTACTAGCTCTTATACTCCACAATGCTAAAGTGTCATATTTTACAGAAAATTTTTATTCACACGAATTCCAATGCAGATGTCTCTGGTTCATTGGCTGTCCTGGGGGAACTCCCTGAAGAATGGTTGGGGGTTCAGACTGCTTCCAGCCTGGGAAAATCATCCTCACATGTCACTAGTAAAGAGGGAGGCTCACACCTGGGAGATGCTTTATATGGGGTCAACGTGGGAAAAGAGTACATCATTTCTCTCACACTCCATTTTCCAGACCTGGTCAGACGGCCCACCCTGACACACAAGGTGGTGGAAAATATGTTTTCTATGTTTCCAGAAATGTGAAGGAATGAACTGGTTAAGATGTAATATTACTTCTACAAGGAAAAAAAAATAACAGAAACAAAAATAGAAAGGCAAATATTCTGCAAATGATTTTTCCCGTTGGAAACTTGATTATGATTGAATTATAAGGATCAAGTTTTGTGGCTGGAAACAGAATTATTACATCTAATGTAAACCATGCTTAGAGGCCGGTAAAATGCAGGAGGATGAGGATGAGGATGTAGATGGCTTCTTGCCTGCCAGCTGACTTCCAGAAAGACATTCACAAGCATGGTGGGCCTGAGATTCCTGGGTGATTTTTTGGAGGTTAATTCTCAGTGGAAACGTTGTAAAATCTGAAGGGCCAGCCAATCAGAAGCCCTCTCTGATTCTGTCTTGGCTTCTTTTAGAGAGTGGGGTGTGGAAAAAGTTGGCCATTTTTGGAGAATGGAACAGTCTTTACCCACCTGGCATTCTTGCCTTATAAAGGCATTGTACTTTCTCATACACTGGGAGGCTTGGGTTTTTTTAATGATTATAGAAATTTTTCACCACGAATTTTTGGAAAGAAATATTGTTGTTTCTTATGAGGTTGATAGAGAAAAAATTAGTTAAGAATCAAGGGAAATAAAATGCCCTGTGTGCAAATACAATGACTGTAGCCAGAGGGAAAACATCAGACATAGAGTTGTCTTTAAGAATAAAAACACTAAGCAGACTTGTACAAGAATATCACATTCGCAGTTAATCTGCAGATGAAGTCTCAAGGCTCCAGACAACCTCTGAAACGAATTGCTTCCTACAAAGGTGAAGCATCCATAATTTCGCTCATCCTTAGGAATAGTAGGCTGAATTTACTGTGATCCATTTGCATCAGGGCATTGGCCTGCAGTGAACATTTCTCTTCATATCTTAGTTTCCAGGTGCCTGGGCAGAGATTCTTTCAATGATAGTCATTATTCCAGTGCTGAAAATTCTAAAATTCAGAATCAAGCATCTTATAGCCTGTATTAATCTGCTATGGCCGCTCTAACAAGTAGCAAAGATCGTGTGGCTAAAATAACAGAAATTCATTCACTCACGATTTTTGGAATCTTAGTTTAAGGTGTCGTCAGGGTCGGCTACTTCTGAAGCCTCTCTTTTTGGCTTGCAGATGGCCATCTTTTTCCAGTGTCTTCATATGACCTTCTCTCTGTAGCAGCCACACTTCCTTGTTTTATAAGGACACGAGTCCCATTAGATTAGGGTTCACTCATATGCCTTCATTTTGATTTAACTACTTCTTTGAAGACCCTGTCTCCAAACAAGGCCACATTTGGAGGCCCTGGGGGTGCGGACTTCAACGTACAAATTTTGAGAGGACACAATTCAGCCTGTAACAAAACCCCATTTTCTGAACTGCCGGCAAGGTTCTATGAGACACCCCTAAATATTCTGGAAGGACAGAAGTTAAAAGTCAAACAAGAAGCTGCAAATATGTTATTTTCTTCTACATACAATGCCTAATCTATTCCCTTGGATTCTTCAGCCCCAAAGAAAAGGCATTCTCTTCTGGCACAAATGAGTTGGAGTTTGGTTTCCTATTACTTGCTATGCAAAGAACTCTTAAACACCATATTCATAGAGTCCCTTCTCCAACACATTCCTTCTCATTGACAAGGACATCTCCTCTGTACTTTCTTCAACCTAAGCACTACTGTCCTACCTCCTGGTTTTACCATGGATGTCTAATGCTCCTCTCCCTCTTGAAGGTTCTTTTTCACTCTGATCTTCTGAATTTACCTCCCTAGGATCTCCTTTCTACTTGCTTAGAGCAAAGATGATGTTGTTATAGAAACCTTTCCTTATTAACATCAGTTGGAGATGACTTGGGAAAAGAAGTTAGGTGCCTTAGGGGCTGCTAAGAAGGCAAACATACAATATTATTATTTGTACACACACACAGAAAGTTATGTTCCAAAATTCTGTTCAAAGTTAACCTTCCCTTAGAAGCCTTTCAAGTGTAATCCCGTGTCTAATGACCAAATCATGTCACATGAAATCACCACTTAGTAGTGATGCGTTTGGCATAATATGACCTGAAAGTCAAATAGCCAACCATTCATACTGCTCTCTACTCCTTTTCAACCCTGTTTTCTCACTTCATCCTCCTCATCCTCTTAAATACCATATTGGCTCTTTCTATAAGCATGAAGAAGGATATTAGATGAAGGTATATCATCCTTGTAGCTCATTCTGGGCAGCTGTCTTCTGTCTGTATTCTACAAGTATCCTAAAACCCCAAACGATGAGACCGTACTGTCAAAAATTCTTCTAGATATATTCATCTTAGATCTTTTTTTTTTTTGAGACAGGATCTCACTCATTTCACCCAATGTCAAGGTCATGGCTCACTGCAGCCTTGACTTCCAGAGCTCAGGTGATCCTCCCACTGCAGCCACCCAAGTAGCTAAGACTACAGGTGTGTGCCGCCATGCCAGGCTAAGTTTTTTTTTTTTTTTTGTAGAGATAAGGTTTTGCCAGGTTACCCAGACTAGTGTTGAACTCCTGGTCTAAAGCTATCCTCCTCACTTGGCCTTCCAAAATGCTGGGATTACAGGTATGAATCACCATGGCCAGCCTCAATTTAGATCTTATCCAACTCCCCTTTTTGTGTGTGTATGTGGGAAATAAGGTCCAAAGATTGATAAGAGATTGATGAATATCTGGAAGTAATTTCCGGGCAGAGATCAACTTGAGTGCAGGTCATTAGATACCCAGGTAGGTGGTCTCTCTACTGATTTCCTTGGACACAATGTGACATTTCTGATTCAAAGCAGCAGGTCTTTCCTTGGAATGATGAGGAGTGCCCAGTGTGACATGTCTTCTTAAATCAAAGGCAACATTGGATATCAACAGGGATATAGAGAAGAGAGACAAATTAAGTTTCCTGAGGTCAAGGCCTGAAGATATCTGTAAGTTTAGTTTCATCAGCACTTCACTGTGATATGTTAGGGCAACTGACAGGAGCCAAGGATAATAAAAGGAAATAAAATTTAATCTGCTAAATGAGCAAAGACTCAAGCAGGACCCTGGAGCTTAAACAGAAAGGACCAAGAAGCCAGAAGAGCTTTACTTACAGGTAGAATCAAGAGGTTCTTACACTTTGTGATTCGGAAAGCAGCAGAAAATTCCCCATCCCCCAAATATTTTCCTAATAATCTAACCATTGTGACTAAAATTCTGTTTTTTTGTGCATCATTTGTTTGGATTTCAAAGTCTTCTCTGTTTTAAGAGGCCCTTATTGAAATGGAAACAGTCATGGGATACACAACACCACTTTATGAAATAATCTGTCTGCTATGAAATGAATTGCATCCCCCAAAACATATATTGAAGCTGTAACCTCCCATGTGATTACATTTGGAGATAGGACTTTTTTGATAGTAATTAAACTTCAATGACGTTATAAAGGTGGGGCTCTAATGTGATATGACTGGTGCCCTTGTAAGAAGAGGAAGAGACACCAGAGCTCTCTCTTTCTGTCTCTCAACTCACTGTCTCTGCATGTGCTCAGAGGAAAGAGCATGTGAGAACAGAGAGAAGGCAGCCATCTGAAAACTAGGAGGAGAGGTCTCACCAGAAAGCAGCCCAGATGGTGTCTTCATCTTGGGCTTCCAGCCTCCAGACTGTGAGAAAATAAATTTCCATCATTTAAGCCGCCTAATCTAAGACATTGTGTTATGGCAGACTGAGCTGACTAATGCACAGTTTAACTGGAAAAACTCTAAAAGTCCGCTCTGAATACCTCCTCTGCATTTTCCTTCGTCATACAACAACACCTTCCTCACTTTGTTCTCAGTGTTATCTCCACTCTACATGAGCTTTCACCTGCTCCTTTCTGATAGGTGCTTCTGTTTTCTTGTTTGGAACTTGTTGCTACCTTTTGCCTGAGATGTGTAGTCTTTGTTTTCCTGATTTTTGACCCTCACGTCCCTCAAATGTTAGCTCTTTCCCCTTAAGTCTTCTTGATCCATAGTGCCACTTTTTGGATCCTAAATAGTTACTTTAACATTAATTATAGAAATACTATTTCTACAACCACTATCTGATGGCTACTACTCCTTCCATTTAAGAATGTAGCATGTGAAAGCCAGTTTTCCTATGTGAGTTCCTACATGAGCTTCCTTGCTCCCCAAGGTATACTTACTCTGTTCTCCAGACGAAGACACAGGATGAGAGGTTAATTTATGTGAGGTCACCCCCTCAGTCCATCAGTAAGCAGTAGGGCTGGTGTCCAAACCCAGGTTGGACTGACTCTGAAGCCAACATTATTTCTTGCCTCCTGTCCCTGGCTTTGCTGGCAGATGAGGCAAATCCATCCCAGGCATCTGTGAAGAAGTTTCAGGCAGTACTGTGCCATAGAGCACCCAGCAACTGGTCCTTCCTTGTCTCCTAATAATGTTTAGGAAAATCTTCCATGAGAATAACGTGGTACCACCAAGAATGCAACTCTCAGAAATTGTTCAGTTTAGTCAAGTTAAACAAAGGCGAAGTTATTGAAGGTCAGGCTGTTTTTAAGAATCCAAATGGTTAGCAGGCCCTCATTTTCAGCAAGCTTAAGATTAAGGGCAAATTGCAAGGCCTATTTTACATGCCCCATTAAACTGGTGGGATTCAGTGTGCACAAAAAGTAATTGCCTTTTGATGTGAATAAAGCACAAAAAGCTCAGACAGAGGAAGCATGCCCCTTAATTTATAGTCCTATAGGAGTCTTTCTCTGCAATTACCATCTTAACACTGGAAAGCTTAATATACAGTAATGCTAAAAGGTACACAGCAGAAAAGTCTGCGTCTTCTAACTCTTTTAGGTGAAGCTATTGTCCCTTGCAGTCAGACTCTGCACTTTCTCCACAGAGCTGACAGAGTTCACAACAAGGACCATCAGCAAACCCTGTTGGGGTCAGATGCTTACTGATATCTCTCAAGAGTAGAGGGAGAGGGCCCCCAGGACTGCTTTCATGGCACCCTCCCCAACACCTTCTGAAAGGCCATCCAGGCTTTTCTCTGAGCAGATGCAACTAATCAGATCCACAGATGCCAATGCTTCAGTTACTTGGAAATCATAGTATTAAATCAGTCTTGTGAAGGATTGAATACTTGGATTTCTTTTCCAAGGTATTAATAATTTGAATTTGCTCAGAAAGATCCTACGGGATTAATGTAAAGAGATGATAATAACCCAAAGACTCCTTTAAAAAGAAATAACCCCTGGAACATTTTAAATTGCAGTAAAAATTATGTAAGATAGTTCTTTGAGAAAGAATCTGAAGAAAAAGATATTGAGTCAACAAGTTTTCACCAGAGTGGTATCTGTGTTTCAATCACTGTTATTAAAATTTTCTCTGTCCTTTATAAAACTACAGTTGAAGTTATTAGCCATTATGTTTGGATGTTCTTTATTCAGTAATTGGATAATAAGTTATTGTTTAAGTTTGCCTTCTTCTCTCCCTACCCCTTCCCCAATGGGTTGTTTAACTGTATTTCTTTTTTTTCCCTTTTGACCATAATAATCAAAAGATAAAATACACAGTTATAGCCCAAGAGTTTCAACATACTCAATTCTGAAGTTTAAAAAACCCACTTCTGTCTTATGCACTCTGTTCTTTCTCATTCTTAAATGCCTTGTCTCGTACTGTGCTCTAATCTATACACTGTCACAATTCCTTTAAGAAGTCAACAGGGTACAAAACTTAAAATTAATTTGTTGCTAAGACTCTATTCAGCAGCAGGAGTCATGGAAATATAAGGCTTGAAATGGGCTTGAAAAGTCACCTAATCTAACCCCCATCAGAACTTTGAATTCCCTAGAGGCATCACTGCCACGTGCCTGCCTGCCTTTTGTCTGAACAGTCCATGCCTCTCCCCACCTCAGGCCCCATTCTGCTTTGAGTTTCACTTGGTTATTTATTGTCTATCTTGTAAGCTGCTTGTTGGTGAAGACCATAACTCAATTGCACCTTATCCATTAGGACCTATTCAGCCTTAATGATTGTTTATTGACTTGAGTCAAATGGCAAGTGTCTAGGCCAAGTCAGATAATAATATTTGAATTATTTATCATTGTTAATTTTGAATGGCAGAATACTACCTCCTCAATGATGTGCACATCCTAATTTCCAGAACCTGGGAATATATTATTTTACATGGCAAAAGTGACTTTGCAGAAGAGATTAAATTAAGGATCTTGAGATTTGTGAGATTATCATGGATTATCACAATGGGCTCAATTTAATTGCAATGGTCTTTGTAAGCAGGAGACCAGAGGGTCAGAGTAAGAGAGAAGATGTGATAATGGAAGCAGAGGTCAAAGAAAAGATGTTTGAAGATGCTGTGATGCTGAGTTTGAAGATGGAAAGGGGCTCTGAGAAAGGAACACTAGTAACCTCTTGAAGCTAGAAAAGGAAGGGAACTGGATTTTCCCGTAGAACTTCCAGAAAGAACATAGCTCAGCCAAAACATTTTTTAAAAGCCTATTATGGAAATATGACCTCTAGAATAGCAAGATAATACATTTGTTTTGTTTGAAGCCATTAAATCTGTGATAATTTGTTACAGTGGCATTAAGAAACTGGCAAAGGAATCTCGGCCAGCTAGAGGTAATCATTTTTAACCTTGGCCTCTGATATGGTTGGGTTTATGTCCCCACCCAAATCTCATCTTGAATTGTAATCCCCAGATGTTGAGGGAGAGACCTAAGGGCAGGTGACTGGATCATGGGGGCAGTTTTCCCCATGCTGTTATGGTGATAGTGCGTGAGTTTTATAAGGGGCTCTTCCTCCTTCCCTTCCTACATACACTCTGTCTCTCACCTGCTGCCATGTAAGACATGCCTTCTTCTCTTCTTCTGCCACAATTGTAAGTTTCCTGAAGCCTCCCAAGCCATAGGGAACTGTGAGTAAATTAAATCTCTTTTGTTTATAAATCACCCAGTCTTGGGCAGTTCTTTATAGCAGTGTGAGAATGGACTAATGCAGGTTCTCTATAGGGTCCTGGAAGGAAAGAAGAAATGAAGGATATAGAACAAAATTTGTACCGACCAGAGGCATAGAGTAGAACATTTTTAGTCTATCTTTATATGTTTCCCAATTAATATTGTTTTTTAGTGTTTGCCTTTTTCTTAACCAAAAAATTACATGTATTAAAAAGTTTCAGAGTGACGCAGAAGACTGGGTGATTTCTGCATTTGCAACTGAGGTACCGGGTTCATCTCACAGTGGCTTGTTGGACAGTGGGTGCTCAACAGTGGGTGCAGCCCACCGAGTGTGAGCTGAAGCAGGGAGAGGTGTTGCCTCACCTGGGAAGTGCAAGGGGTCAGGGAATTGCCTTTCCCAGCCAAGGGAAGCTGTGACAGAGGGCACCTGGAAAATCGGGTCACTCCCACCCTCATACTGTGCTTTTCCAATGGTCTTAGTAAATGGCACACCAGGAGATTATATCCCACGCCTGGCTCAGAGGGTTCCACACCCACGGAGCCTCTCTCATTGCTAGCACAGCAATCTGAGATGGAACTGCAAGGCGGCAGTGGGGCTGAGGGAGGGATGCCCTCCATTGCTGAGGACTGAGTAGGTTAACAAGGCAGCAGCCCAGAAGCTTAAACTGGGTGGAGTCCCCCGCAGCTCAAGGAGGCCTGCCTGCCTCTGTAGACTCCACCTCTGGGAGCAGGGCATAGCCGAACAAAAGGCAGCAGAAACCTCTGCAGACTTAAATGTCCCTGTCTGACAGCTTTGAAGAGAGTAGTGGTTCTCCCAGCACGGAGTTTCAGATCAGAGAACAGACAGAATTGCCTCCTCAAGTGGGTTCCTGACTCCCAAGTAGTCTAACTTGAGGCACTGGAGGCACCCCCTAGTAGGGGCAGGCTGACACCTCACACAGCCGAGTACCCCTCTGAGACAAAGCTTCCAGAGGAATGATCAGGCAGCAACTTTTGCTGTTCAGCAGTATTTGCTGTTCTGCAGCCTCCACTGCTGACACCCAGGCAAACAGGGTGTGGAGTGGACCTCCAGCAAACTCCAACAGACCTGCAGCTGAGGGTCCTGACTGTTAGATGGAAAACTAACAAACAGAAAGGACATCCACACCAAAACACCATCTGTATGTCACCACCATCAAAGACCAAAGGTAGATAAAACCACAAAGATGGGGAAAAAACAGAGCAGAAAAGCTGAAAATTCTAAAAATCAGAGTGCCTCTCCGACTCCAAAGGAATGCAGCTCCTTGCCAGCAATGGAACACAGCTGGACAGAGAATGACTTTGATGAGTTGAGAGAAAAAGGCTTCAGATGATCAAACTTCTCCAAGCTAAAGGAGGAAGTTTCAACCCATCGCAAAGAAGCTAAAAACCTTGAAAAAAGATTAGATAAATGGCTAACTAGAATAACCAGCATAGAGAAGTCCTTAAATGACCTGATGGAGCTGAAAACTATGGCACAAGAACTACATGATGCATGCACAAGCTTCAGTAACCAATTCGATCAACTGGAAGAAAGGGTATCAGTGATTGAAGATCAAATCAATGAAATGAAGCAAGAAGATAAGTTTAGAGAAAAAATAGTAAAAAGAATGAACAAAGCCTCCAAGAAATATGGGACTATGTGAAAAGACCAAATCCATGTCTGATTGGTGTACCTGAAAGTGATGGGGAGAATGGAACCAAGTTGGAAAACACTCTACAGGATATTAACCAGGAAAACTTACCCAACCTAGCAAGGCGGGCTGACATTCAAATTCAGGAAATACAAAGAATGCCACAAAGATACTCCTCAAGAAGAGCAACTCCAAGACACATAATTATCAGATTCACCAAAGTTGAATGAAGGAAAAAATGTTAAAGGCAGCCAGAGAGAAAGGTCAGGTTACCCACAAAGGGAAGCCCATCAGACTAACAGTGGATCTCCCAGCAGAAACTCTACAAGCCAGAAGAGGGTGGGGGCCAAAATTCAACATTCTTAAATAAAATGATTTTCAAGCCAGGATTTCATATCCAGCCAAACTAAGCTTCATAAGTGAAGGAGAAATAAAATCCTTTACAGACAAGCAAATACTGAGAGATTTTGTCACCACCAGGCCTGCCCTGCAAGAGCTCCTAAAGGAAACTTTAAACATGGAAAGTAACAACCGGTAACAGCTACCGCAAAAACGTGCCAAATTGTAAAGTTCATTGATGCTAGGAAGAAACTGCATCAACTAACGAGCAAAATAACCGGCTAACATCATAATGACAAGATCAAGTTCACACATAACAATATTAACCTTCAATGTAAATGGCCTAGGTGCTCCAAATAAAAGACACACACTGGAAAATTGGATAAAGAGTCAAGACTTATCAGTGTGCTGTATTCAGGATATGCATCTCATGTGCAGAGAGACATAGGGCTCAAAATAAAGGGATGGAGGAAGATCTACCAAGCAAATGGAAAACAAAAAAGGCAGGGGTTGCAATCCTATTCTCTGATAAAATAGACTTTAAACCAACAAAGATCAAAAGAGACAAAGAAGGCCATTACATAATGGTAAAGGGATCAATTCAAAAAGAAGAGCTAACTATCTTAAATATATATGCTCCCAATACAGGAGCACCCAGATTCATAAAGGAAGTCCTTAGAAAACTACACAGAGACTTAGACTCCCACACAATAATAATGAAGACTTTTAACACCCCACTGTCAACATTAGACAGATCAACGAGACAGAAAGTTAACAAGGATATCCAGGAATTGAACTCAGCTCTGCACCAAGCAGACCAAATAGACATCTACAGAACGCTCCACCCCAAATCAATAGAATATATATTCTTCTCAGCACCACATAGCACTTATTCCAAAATTGACCACATAGTGGGAAGTAAAGCACTCCTCAGCAAATGTACAAGAACAGAAATTATAACAAACTGTCTCTCAGACCACAGTGCAATCAAACTAGAACTCAGGACTAAGAAACTCAATCAAAACCACTCAACTACATAGAAACTGAACAACCTGCTCCTGAGTAACTACTGGATACATAACGAAATGAAGGGAGAAATAAAGATGTTCTTTGAAACCAATGAGAACAAAGATACAACATACCAGAATCTCTGGGACACATTTAAAGCAATGTATAGAGGGAAATTTAGAGCACTAAATGCCCACAAGATGGAGCAGGAAAGATCTAAAATTGACACCTTAACATCACAATTAAGAAAATCTAGGTAATACCATTCAGGACATAGGCATGGGCAAGGACTTCATGTCTAAAACACCAAAAGCAACGACAACAAAAGCCAAAATTGACAAATGGGATCTCATTAAACTAAAGAGCTTCTGCACAGCAAAAGAAAATACCATCAGAGTGAACAGGCAACCTACAGAATGGGAGAAAATTTTTGCAATCTACTCATGTGACAAAGGGCTAATATCCAGAACCTACAAAAAACTCAAACAAATTTACAAGAAAAAAACAAACAACCCTATCAAAAAGTGGGCAAAGGATATGAACAGACAGTTCTCAAAAGAAGACATTCATACAGCCAACAGACACATGAAAAAATGCTCATCATCACTGGCCATCAGAGAAATGCAAATCAAAACCACAATGAGATACCATCTCACACCAGTTAGAATGGCAATCATTCAAAAGTCAGGAAACAACAGGTGCTGGAGAGGATGTGGAGAAATAGGAACACTTTTACACTGTTGGTGGGATTGTAAACTAGTTCAACCATTATGGAAAACAGTATGGTGATTCCTCAAGGATCTAGAACTAGAAGTACCATATGACCCAGCCATCCCATTACTGGGTATATACCCAAAGGATTCTAAATCATGCTGCTATGCACACATATGTTTATTGCGGCACTATTCACAATAGCAAAGACTTGGAATCAACACAAATGTCCATCAATGACAGACTGGATTAAGAAAATGTGGCACATATAGACCATGGAATACTATGCAGCCATAAAAAAGGATGAGTTTGTGTCCTTTGTAGGGACATGGATGCAGCTGGAAACCATGATTCTCAGCAAACTATCACAAGAACAGAAAATCAAACACCGCATGTTCTCACTCATAGGTGGGAACTGAACAATGAGATCACTTGGACTCGGGAAGGGGAACATCACACACCGGGGCCTATTATGGGGAGGGGGGAGGGGAGAGGGATTGCATTGGGAGTTATACCTGATGTAAATGACGAGTTGATGGGTGGTGACGAGTTGATGGGTGCAGCACGCCAACATGGCACAAGTGTACATAAGTAACAAACCTGCACGTTATCCACAGGTACCCTAGAACTTAAAGTACATTTAAAAAAAAAAAAAAAGAAAGAAAAAGTAAAAAAAAAAAAAGAACTAGAGAAGCAAGAGCAAACACATTCAAAAGCTAGCAGAAGGTAAGGAATAACTAAGATCAGAGCAGAACTGAAGGAGATAGAGACACAAAAACCCTTCAAAAAAATCAGTGAATCCAGGAGCTGGTTTTTTGAAAAGATCAACAAAATTGACAGACTGCTAGCAAGACTATTAAAGAAGAAAAGAGAATAAACAAATAGATGCAATAAAAAATGATAAAGGTAATATCACCACTGATCCCACAGAAATACAAACTAACATCAGAGAATACTATAAACACCTCTACGCAGATAAACTAGAAAATCTAGAAGAAACAGATACCTTCCTGGACACATATACCCTCCCAAGACTAAACCAGGAAGAAGTTGAATCCCTGAACAGACCAATAACAGGCTCTGAAATTGAGGCAATAATTAATAGCCTACCAACCAAAAAAAGTCCAGGACTAGATGGATTTACAGCCGAATTCCACCAGAGGTACAAGGAAGAGCTGGTACCATTCCTTCTGAAACTAATCCAATCAATAGAAAAAGAGGAAATCCTCCCTAACTCATTTTATGAGGCCAGCATCATCCTGATACCAAAGCCTGGCAGAGACACAACAAAAAAGAGAATTTTAGACCAATATCCCTGATGAACATCGATGCAAATATCCTCAATAAAATACTGGCAAACCGAATCCAGCAGCACATGAAAAATCTTATCCACTGTGATCAAGTGGGCTTCATCCCTGGGATGCAAGACTGGTTCAACATTCACAAATCAATAAACATAATCCAGCATATAAACAGAATCAAAGACAAAAACCACATGATTTTCTCAATAGATGCAGGAAAGGCCTTTGACAAAATTCAACAGCCCTTCATGCTAAAAACTCTCAATAAATTCGGTATTGATGCAACGTATCTCAAAATAATAAGAGCTATTTATGACAAACCCACAGCCAATATCATACTGAATGGACAAAAACTGAAAGCATTCCCTTTGAAAACTGGCATAAGACAGGGATGCCCTCTCTCATCACTCCTATTCAACATAGTGTTGGAAGTTCTGGCCAGGGCAATCAGGCAGGAGAAAGAAATAAAGAGTATTCAATTAGGAAAAGAAGAAGTCAAATTGTCCCTGTTTGTAGATGACATGATTGTATATTTAGAAAACCGCATCATCTCAGCCCAAAATCTCCTTAAGTTGATAAGCAACTTCAGCAAAGTCTCAGGATACAAAATCAATGTGCAAAAATCACAAGCAGTCCTATACATCAATAACAGACAAACAGAGTCAAATCATGAGTGAACTCCCATTCACGATTTCTTCAAAGAGAATAAAATACCTAGGAATCCAACTTACAAGGGATGTGAAGGACCTCTTCAAGGAGAGCTGCAAACCACAGCTCAGTGAAATAAAAGAGGACACACAAAAAATGGAAGAACATTCCAGGCTCATGGATAGGAAGAATCAATATCATGAAAATAGCCATACTGCCCAAGGCAATTTATAGATTCAATGCCATCCCCATCAAGCTACTGATGACTTTCTTCACAGAATTGGAAAAAACTAAAGTTCATATGGAACCAAAAAAGAGCTCGCATTGCCAAGACAATCCTAAGCCAAAAGAACAAAGCTGGAGGCATCACGCTACCTGACTTCAAACTGTACTATAAGGCTACAGTAACCAAAATGGCATGGTACTAGTACCAAAACAGAGATATAGACCAATGGAACAGAACAGAGCCCTCAGAAATAATACCACACATCTACAACCATCTAAACTTTGACAAACCTGACAAAAACAAGAAATGGGGAAAGGATTCCCTATTTAATAAATGATGATGGGAAAACTGGCTAGCCATATGTAGAAAGCTGAAACTGGTTCCCTTCCTTACACCTTATACAAAAATTAATTCAAGATTGATTAAAGACTTAAATGTTAGGCCTAAAACCTTCAAAACTCTAGAAGAAAACCTAGGCAATACCATTCAGGACGTACGCATGGGCAGGGACTTCATGTCTAAAACACCAAAAGCAATGGCAACAAAAGCCAAAATTGACAACTGGGATCTAATTAAACTAAAGAGCTTCTGCACAGCAAAAACAAAATAAACAAACAAAGAAAACTACCATCAGAATGAACAGGCAACCTACAGAATGGGAGAAAATTTTTGTAATCTACTCATCTGACAAAGGGCTAATATCCAGAATATACAAAACACAAACAAATTTATAAGGAAAAAAAAAAAAACCCATCAAAAAGTGGGTGAAGGATATGAACAGACACTTCTCAAAAGAAGACATTTATGCAGCCAGCAGACACATGAAAAAATGCTCATCATCACTGGCCATCAGAGAAATGCAAATCAAAACCACAATGAGATACCATCTCACACCAGTAGAATGGTAATCATTCAAAGGTCAGGGAATAACAGGTACTGGAGAGTGATGTGGAGAAGTAGGAACTCTTTTACACTGTTGGTGGGACTGTAAACTAGTTCATCCATTGTGGAAGACAATGTGGCGATTCCTCACGGATCTAGAACTAGAAATACCACTTGACCCAGCCATCCCATTAGTGGGTATATACCCAAAGGATTATAAATCATGCTGCTATAAAGACACATGCACACGTATATTTATTGTGGCACTATTCACAATAGCAAAGACTTGGAACCAACCCAAATGTCCATCAGTGATAGACTGGATTAAGAAAATGTGGCACATATACACCATGGAATACTACGAAGCCATAAAAAAGGATGAGTTCTTGTCCTTTGTAGGGACATGGATGAAGCTGGAAACCATCATTCTCAGCAAACTATCGAAAGGACAAAAAAACAAACACCACATGTTCTCACTCATAGATGGGAATCGAACAATGGAAACACTTGGACACCAGAAGGGGAACATCACACACCAGGGCCTGTTGAGGGGTGGGAGGAGCAGGGAGGGATAGCATTAGGAGATACACCTAATATAAATGACGAGTTGATGGGTGCAGCACACCAACATGCACATGTATACATATGTAACAAACCTGCACGTTGTACGTATGTACCCTAGAACTTAAAGTATAATAATAGCAAAAAAATAAAGACAAAAAGAAAAAGAAAAAAGAAAAAGTTTCAGGTATTTGAGGATTCTAAGTCACAGTAGATTTTAGTGATATTTTTCTCTTTGAAGCTTCTTAGTGTATGTATATGTACTTATATATAGCTAATGTTAGACATGAAAAGCTGAGTATGTATAAAACATTTCAAATTTCTAAGACTGAAAGAAAAAATGAGCATTTTTTCAAGATTCTAATTAGTAGTATTATGTCATTTCCCACCTGAGAATATAAATGTAAGACATATGTTATCAGCTGGAAGATGGGGGTATAAAAATAATTGCCTCAGAAAAAGTTTTCTATGTTTCAAAATATATCAATTCACAAAATTAATTGCACTTATATGATACAGTATTTCACAAAGTCAATTAAATATTGAGCAGAGCTGCTTACAAATGGTGGGAGGTGGGGTGGCCTCTGCTGAATATGACA
The DNA here is from genome assembly GCF_047675955.1 of Chlorocebus sabaeus. NCBI lineage: Eukaryota > Metazoa > Chordata > Mammalia > Primates > Cercopithecidae > Chlorocebus > Chlorocebus sabaeus. The sequence goes on from NC_132913.1 coordinate 14,100,281, forward strand.
ACTCTGATCTGATCACTAACATCTGAATCTGATTAAACAGATTTTATGTTTCCATCAGTCCTATCTGGAAAGGAAATGGGGAGTATGAAATAGCTAGAAGTCTTGTTCATGATTCAAGCCAGACTTGTGATGAGGCTTGTTCACTTTAATACCATCTTTGAAGAAGAGACTATAAGGAAAAGACATTTGTGAGATTTCTGGTTTAAATAATTTAATGGGATGGCTTTGCTTCAGTGATCAAGAAATGCAACTTAAACCTATAATGACCCATAAGGTAGGCAAGGGTTTGAGAGATGCACAAAAAATGATCCACAGGGATGTGAAGTGATAGGTCTAAGATATTTCGCTGCTCTGAGAGGCAGTGACCAGAAACCAGCTCCCCTGCTACTTGTCCTTTCTGTCACATCATGCTGCCTTGAAAGGAAGAAATCAGTGAAGCCCAGAATATCAAAAAGCTAATTCTCACAAGTCAAAAGAAGGCACATATTGGAGAGAAAACATTGGAGGAAGAAGAAAAATTACACACTATTTTACTTTCTGGTGCTTCCCTCCATAAACCTTTGGCTATAGGTAGAACATTCTCTTCCACATTTTGTGAACCTGCTCTTCTTGTTTCCTCTCCGCTGTCCCTGCCTTGAATGCTCCAACACTGTGTCTGCCAGACCAGATTGTCCCAGCTTCTAAAGACTAGTCCAGGTTAAATATTCTCTAGGAAGTGTTCACAACTCAATCCCTTCTCTAATTTTCTATTGAGTCTATGCTTTGGATCACACAGTTTGGAAATTGTTGTAGCTAGTTTGGGATACCTGTGCAATCATTGTTTGAAGTATCCCTGCCCAGAGTCCATATAAGTGGAAACATAAGTAATCACAGGATCCCAGTTAGATTTCTTTTCCAGGAAGTTGGCCTGGGAGGCTAGCATTGAACTCAATCAGTGGTAGGGGTTTTAAACAAAAAATGCATAGATTTGATGTTGACTCAACCATATATGTCTATGAACAAGATAAATTGTGGGATGAAAGAGAGATTGAAAACATTTTGAAGACAAAAATTAGATACAAAAATCAGTAAGAGAGAAGCAATCTGAGAAGTGAAGTTGAAGTGAGAGAGATGAGGAATGACTCTCAATTATTGGTTTTCCAGTGCCTAGTTCAGTCTCTGAAGATCTTGGCTACCCATCCTGCCCTTGGATGAATCTTTGCCATCAAACAAACTGAGTTTGCATCCCAGCTCCACTGTTCCTTATCTGTATAAACTGTTCCTTATCTGTGTAATTACTTAGCAATTATAGGGCTCAGTTTTCTCATCTATAGGATGGTGATATTAATAGAATATATATATCATAATGTGCTTATTAGGATCATATGAGAATGTAAATTAAAATGCGTAGCACAGTGTGTGACTCATATTAAGCACTAAAAATCATTAGTGCTGATCTCTTGATATTTTTATTATGATTCTTATCCACCTCTCTTCTGTGAATTTCTCTTTTGCTGGTGGTGGCTTGTAGATTTCCTTGCAAGCAAAAAAAAAAAAAAAAAAAAAAAAAAGAAGAAATGTTGCCTTGTACTGATCTCTAATTGTTATACCTGTTAGAGTTCCTCTACAAGTCCTTCAGTGGGAGACACAGTGCTTTCTAATTCCCTTAAAACCCTAAAAAAAAGTCTGACCTAGAAATTGGATCATAGTAGGCACCAAGTAAATCATTAGTGAAGCCCTGTGAATTTCTCAGTTATGTACCTTGCTTATTTGCCAACATTGGTGCCATCCAATTCTCATTGCTTTGGCCCTTATGTCTCAGATTCCCACAGATAATTACCATAAACTGACGTAGATTCCCTGCTTTACCAACTCTATTGTTGTTAAAGGCCTTAACTTTAAGCCAGGTTCTCTAAGTTTGGACTTAGGATCTAGGTAGTGCCTCCCACAGGCCCCCTTACCTAGAGCACGTCTTTGCTCTTCAACATACTTTTATTTTTTAAATAGTTTTCAATTTGGCCTTTAATTCATTAAGCATTCACTGAGTATCCACTACAGTCTCAAAATCATTTAAAATTAAATCTTCCAGATAACAACTTCTTTTTCAAAAAAATAATTGAATTTATGTTTTATTTCCATAGGTTTTTGGAGAATAGGTGGTGTTTGGATACATGAATAAGTTCTTTAGTGGTGATTTGTGAGATTTTGGTGCACTCATCACCCAGGCACACATTGTACCCAATTTGCATCATTTATCCCTCACTCCCCTCCCCCACTTCCCTCTTAAGTCTTCAGAGTCCATTGTATCATTCTAATGCTTTTGCATTTTCATAGCTTAGCTTCCACTTATGAGTGAGAACACATAATGTTTGGTTTTCCATTCTTAAGTTACTTCACAATTGGAGAATAATAGTCTCCAATTCCATCCAGGTTGCTGTGAATGCCATTATTTATTTCCTTTTTGTGGCTGAATAGTATTCTATGGTATATACATGACAATTCCTTTATCCACACTTTGATTAATGAGGATTTGGGCTGGTTCCATATTTTTGCAATTGTGAATTGTGCTGCTATAAACATAAGTATGCAAGTATCTTTTTTGTGTACTGACTTCTTTTCCTCTGGGTAGATACCCAGTAGTGGGATTGCTGAATCAGGAAATATACAACCTCCCAGATTAAACCAGGAAGAATTAGAAATCCTGAAAAGACCAATAACAAATAGCGAGATTGAAATAGAAATTTAAAAAATTACCAAGAAAAAAGTCCAGGACCGGATGGATTCACAACTGAATTCTATCAGACATTCAAAGAAGAATTGATACCAACCCTATTGACACTATTCTGCAAAGTAGAGAAAGAGGGAATCCTCCCTAAGTCGTTCTATGAAGCCAGTATCACCTTAATACCAAAACCAAGAAAGAACGTAACAACAACAACAACAACAAAAACTACAGACCAATATCTCTGATGAATATAGATGCAAAAATCCTTAACAAAATACTAGCTAACCAAATCCAACAGCATATCAAAAAGATAACCCATCATGACCAAGTGGGTTTCATACCAGGGATGCAGGGATGGTTTAACATATGCAGGTCAATAAATGTGATACACCACATAAACAGAATTAAAAACAAAAATCACATGATCATCTCAGTAGATGCAGAAAAAGCATTTGACAAAATCCAGCATCTCTTTATAACTAAAACCCTCAGCAAAAGTGGCATAGAAGGAACATACTTCATTGTAATAAAAGTCATATATGACAAACACATAGTCAACATAAGGGAAAAAGAAAGGGAGAAAGTTGAAAGCATTCCCTCTGAGAACTGGAACAAGACAAGGATTCCCACCCTCCCCACTTTTATTCAACATAATACTGGAAGTCCTAGCCAGAGCAATCAGACAAAAGAAAGAAATAAAAGGCATCCAAATCAGTTAACGGGAAGTCAAGGTGTCACTCTATGCTGATAATATGATTGTATACCTAAAAAACCCTAAAAATTCCTCCAGAATGCCCTAGAACTGATAAATGAATTCAGCAAAGTTTCAGGATACAAAATTAATGTATACAAATCAGTGGCTCTGCTATACACCTGAAGTGACCAAGCTGAGAATCAAATCAAGAACTCAACACCCTTCACAATACCTGCAAAAGGAAAAAAAGAAAAACCTAGGAATATACCTAACAAGGAGGTGAAAGACCTCTATAACTACAAAACATTTGCTGAAAGAAAGCATAGACGACACAAACGAATGAAAACACACCACATGCTCATGGATGCGTATAATCAATATTGTGAAAATGACCATACTGTCAAAAGCAATCTACAATTTTAATGCAATTCCCATCAAAATGCCACCATCGTTCTTCATGGAACTAGAAAAGACAATCCTAAAATTCGTATGGAACCAAAAAAAGAGCTTACATTAGCCAAAACAAGACTAAGCAAAAAGAACAACTCTGGAGGCATCACATTACCTGACTTCAAACTATACTATAAGGCCATAGTCATCAAAACCACATGGTACTGGTTTAAAAAAAAAAAAGACACATAGACCAATGTAACGGAATAGAGAATGCAGAAATAAATCCAAATACTTACAGGCAACTGATCTTTGACAAAGCAAACAAAAACAAAGTGTGGAAAGAACACTCTATTCAACAAATGGTGCTGGGATAATTGGCAGGCCACATGTAGTGAAATGAAACTAAATCCTCATTTCTCACCTTATACAAAAATCAAGTCAAGATGGATCAAGGACTTAAGTCTAAGACCTAAAATCACAAAATTTCTAGAAGATAACATTGGAAAAACCCTTCTGGGTATTGGCTTAGTCATGACCAAGAACTCAAAAGCAAATGCAACAAAAACAATAATAAATTGTTAAGGTGGGACTTAAAGTAAAAAGTTTCTGCACAGCAAAAGAAAGAATCAGCAGAGTAAACAGACAACCTACAGAGTGGGAGAAAATCTTCACAATCTATACATCTGTCAAAGAACTAATATTCAGAATCTACAAGGAACTCAAACAAATTAGTGATTAAAAAAACAAACAATCCCATCAGAAAATGTGCTGAGGACATGAGTAGACAATTCTCAAAAGAAGATATACAAATGGCCACAAACATATGAAAAAAATGCTCAACATAGTTAATGATCGGGGAAATGCAAATCAAAACCACAGTGCAATACCATCTTACTCCTGCAAGAATGGCCATAATCAAAAAATCAAAAGCTAATAGATGTTGGTCAGGATGCGGTGAAAAGGGATCAGTTTTACCCTGCTGGTAGGAATGTAAACTAGGACAGCCACTATGGAAAACAGTGTGGAGATTGCTTAAAGTGCTCTTTGACATACTTTAATGTAGTCAACAGGCTGAAGTTGTGCCAGACCTGATCCAGGCTTAGAAAATGACCAGTGGAAAGATTCCCCTCCAGAAACTTGGTCTCTTGACAGATGAAACAATTCTAATTGCATGGGACTTCTTTCTCCCTTTCTTGTCCCCAAGAGCTTCAGTCCAATAGTGTCAACAGCCCCAAACCATGTATAATCAGGACCTTTGACATTATAATGTCAGAAAATCCAAATCACAGCTAGCCAAAAGGAGATATCCCTGAATAGATCAAGTATGGTTTGATCCAGGTGCTCAAACAACATCTCTCATAAATATTGTCTTAAATCAAATTTACTCTCCTTTAAGTTTCATTTATTCTTCAGCAAGTGCCCCTAGGTTATAGCAGGAGCAACTCTAAACATGTGCTCTATCAGCTTAACACCCCAGTGCAAGATTAGATCTCTTATCTGACAGTTCCAGCAAAAATTCCTGGTATGACTCTCACTAAACTGGTTTGGGATTTCATGAGCACATCTAAGCTATAAGTCTGACAGGCTGGGAATCCATGTCCAACTCCAGACTGACAGATCTAGGGCGTGAGTTCAACACCTGAAACCATATGGGCTAAGACTAGGAGATTATTGGTTTTCTGAAGACAAATCAGAATACTGTCACACAGAGGAGTCAGAAGGGATTCTTGGAAGACAAAAACAAAGGCTTTACTATACCCTCCCTGACTCACTGCCTCCTATTTCTCATCACTTCATCTTTGTCTTTGTCATCGCTCATTTACTTTTTGGCCACTGAGTGTCTTTCTTGATCTGCCTATAATTTCTTTGCCTATACCATTCTGTCTTGTCCCCACTCCTCTCATTCTTTCTCTGCCCGTCTCTCACTTCCTGTTTTTCTGCCACCTGTATCTCTCCTGCACCCTTGCTTTCTCTCAAACAGTGTGAAAGTTAAGTCCCTTTCAGCCTGCCAGCCTCAGCTTCTGTACATACGCTATATCCCCATAGCACTTTACACCTTTTGAATTCTTTTTTTGCTGGTCTTCACTTTCTTCATGTCAGTCTTCTTTGCTCAACTAGAAATTCCATGAGTAATGAAGGAACCGTATCTTAGTCATTTACCACTGAATCATCAGGACTTTGTGCGGCCCCTGGCACATAGGATTTGCCCAAATACTCTTTGTTGAATAAACAAATGACCCCAGTGAGAAAAAGCTTTATGGATTTGGCAACACACATTTTACTTTTCAAGATATACTCTTCTAATAAGCCCGAGACTACAAAAGAGGAAAATGAGTAACTGGTGTCACAGCCTTCCCAGGGAATTCATGATTTCAGGAGGAATAATAAATAGTAGGCATCTTGACAAATGCAAATTGACAAATTAAGTATAAATTGACTGCTAATGGTTTGACATAGACCATTTTAGTTGTGTCTGCGTGAAAGTTGTGTCTTTAGTTGTGTCTCTGTGAAAGTTCACATATTTTTCAGTGAAAAATTTATGTAAAAATCAAGATTGTATTTCTACTTACTAGTTAGCATTTGGCATCCACTGGATGTCAATGAGTTTGACCTAAAAATGGAGAAACCAGGCAAAAGCATCACACAACGTTCTGTACTTTTAGCAACATTTTTATTCAGGGATTTGTAAGGGCAATAATTTCAAATAGATTGAGTTCCTAAGTCCAATTGCATTTAACAAGACTTGAAAGCTTTTTGTTAAGTCACCCGTATATAATTACAGGTGTCTAGACCACAAAAGTTTAAACGTTGCCTCCCTGGTCCCTCTACTGGACACAACTAAAATACATAAAACCTGTGGTTCACTTAAGAAATTAATTCACCTTATATAACATGTTGAACAAACTAAGTCTTGGGCTATTTCATTCACCTACCAGAAAACTCACTGTAATATTCCAGGGAGAGCTAAAGAAATTCAGGGACCTCTTTAGCATATGCATATACATCCACCCAAACTAGGACACATTCTAAATATCTGGACAAGGGGAGAAGGAGCTAATAAGAAGAGGCTCTCTGGGTTTATGGAGTTTCTGGTCAAATTCTTAAGTTCTGAGTTCCACATGGCAGGGGCAATCAGGAAACAACATGGTGTCTAGTGTCCTCATTAATTGATTTAGGGTAGAGCATTTGGAGATGGAGTTTTGAAAAAGAGAGAGAAAGAGAAAAAAATAACCTCTTCGATGAGATAGATATTAAGGTGCAGATATATATATATATATATATATATATATATAGTATATGTGTGTGTATATATATAATGTGTATATATGTGTATATATACATATATATTTATATATATTCAGACAGCACATACATATCTATTTATATACTGTATATGTGTAAGTGTGTGACTTAAGATCAGACACCCACATTTGCTGTGATTAAAAAGAAAAATAAAACTCTTTGGAAAGATGAAATAAGCCTATGCACAAATTTCAAATTCATTCAGATTAGTCAAAAATTAATATTAAGTAGAAAAACAGTAAAGATAATTTGTAGACAAAGGACCTGGTTCAAGCTTCCACTAAGCTACTTACATTCTAATTATGGACAAGTATTAATTTATCTGAGCCTCAGTTTTGTCATCTGAAGAAATAGTTTGGGATATTTCCATGAGAAATGTGAAAAGAAATGTATTCATCTTAAAATTCTATCCATGTGCTAGTAATTGATACCAACAGAAGATTGGTTATGCATGGAACAAAAAGACACCATATCATTTGAAATGTGAATTCGTCATAAAGATGCACATAGGGCCAAGTTAAATTCAAATGTTTTAAAGCTTTTTCTATACAAGAGGGGCATCTGTCTCTGTATGGATAGAATGATCTTTAATCTAAAATTCATAATTCGGATTACCTAACTTAATAAACTTTCAACTAACTAAATTTAATGTGTTATTTAAAAAATAATGCTGAACTATAATTAATGATGATATAACATATCTCAAATCTAATGATAAATTCAGGTGGACCTTAAGAAAATCAAGTAATTATATTAATAAGATCACTCAGTCTGGTGGTAAAAGCACTGAAGTTAAAATCTAAGATAAAAATTTGAGTTTAGGGGGCGGAGCAAGATGGCCGAATAGGAACAGCTCCAGTCTCCAACTCCCAGCGCGAGCGACACAGAAGACCGGCGATTTCTGCATTTTCAACTGAGGTACTGGGTTCATCTCACTGGGGAGTGCCAGACGATCGGTGCTGGTCAGCTGCTGCAGCCCGACCAGCGAGAGCTGAAGCAGGGCGAGGCATTGCCTCACCTGGAAAGCGCAAGGGGGAAGGGAATCCCTTTTCCTAGCCAGGGGAACTGAGACACACAACACCTGGAAAATCGGGTAACTCACACCCCAATACTGCGCTTTAAGCAGACAGGCACACCAGGAGATCATATCCCACACCTGGCCGGGAGTGTCCCACACCCACGGAGCCTCCCTCATTGCTAGCACAGCCGTCTGTGATCTACCGGCAAGGCAGCAGCAAGGCTGGGGGAGGGGCGCCCGCCATTGCTGAGGCTTAAGTAGGTAAACAAAGCTGCTGGGAAGCTCGAACTGGGTGGAGCTCACAGCAGCTCAAGGAAACCTGCCTGTCTCTGTAGACTCCACCTCTGGGGACAGGGCACAGTAAATAAACAACAAACGCAGCAGCTCTGCAGACGCAAACGACTCTGACAGCTTTGAAGAGAGCAGTGGATCTCCCAACACGGAGGTTGAGATCTGAGAAGGGACAGACTCCCTGCTCAAGTGGGTCCCTGACCCCTGAGTAGCCTAACTGGGAGACATCCCCCACTAGGGGCAGTCTGACACCCCACACCTCACAGGGTGGAGTACACCCCTGAGAGGAAGATTCCAAAGCAAGAATCAGACAGGTACACTCGCTGTTCAGAAATATTCTATCTTCTGCAGCCTCTGCTGCTGATACCCAGCAAACAGGGTCTGGAGTGGACCTCAAGCAATCTCCTACAGCTACAACCTACAGCTGAGGATCCTGACTGTTAGAAGGAAAGCTATCAAACAGGAAGGACACCTACACCAAAACCCCATCAGTACATCACCATCATCAAAGACCAGAGGCAGATAAAACCACAAAGATGGGGAAAAAGCAGGGCAGAAAAGCTGGAAATTCAAAAAATAAGAGCGCATCTCCCCCGGCAAAGGAGCGCAGCTCATCGCCAGCAACGGATCAAAGCTGGACGGAGAATGACTTTGACGAGATGAGAGAAGAAGGCTTCAGTCCATCAAATTTCTCAGAGCTAAAGGAGGAATTACGTACCCAGCGCAAAGAAACTAAAAATCTTGAAAAAAAAGTGGAAGAATTGATGGCTAGAGTAATTAATGCAGAGAAGCTCACAAACGAAATGAAAGAGATGAAAACCATGGCACGAGAAATACGTGACAAATGCACAAGCTTCAGTAACCGTCTCGATCAACTGGAAGAAAGAATGTCAGCGATGGAGGATCAAATGAATGAAATGAAGCGAGAAGAGAAACCAAAAGAAAAAAGAAGAAAAAGAAATGAACAAAGCCTGCAAGAAGTATGGGATTATGTAAAAAGACCAAATCTACGTCTGATTGGGGTGCCTGAAAGTGAGGGGGAAAATGGAACCAAGTTGGAAAACACTCTTCAGGATATCATCCAGGAGAACTTCCCCAACCTAGTAGGGCAGGCCAACATTCAAATCCAGGAAATACAGAGAACGCCACAAAGATACTCCTCGAGAAGAGCAACTCCAAGACACATAATTGCCAGATTCACCAAAGTTGAAATGAAGGAAAAAATCTTAAGGGCAGCCAGAGAGAAAGGTCGGGTTACCCACAAAGGGAAGCCCATCAGACTAACAGCAGATCTCTCGGCAGAAACTCTTCAAGCCAGAAGAGAGTGGGGGCCAATATTCAACATTCTTAAAGAAAAGAATTTTAAACCCAGAATTTTATATCCAGCCAAACTAAGTTTCATAAGTGAAGGAGAAATAAAATCCTTTACAGATAAGCAAATGCTTAGAGATTTTGTCACCACTAGGCCTGCCTTACAAGAGACCCTGAAGGAAGCACTAAACATGGAAAGGAACAACCGGTACCAGCCATTGCAAAAACATGCCAAAATGTAAAGACCATCAAGGCTAGGAAGAAACGGCATCAACTAACGAGCAAAATAACCAGTTAATATCATAATGGCAGGATCAAGTTCACACATAACAATCTTAACCTTAAATGTAAATGGACTAAATGCTCCAATTAAAAGACACAGACTGGCAAACTGGATAAAGAGTCAAGACCCATCAGTCTGCTGTATTCAGGAGACCCATCTCACACGCAGAGACATACATAGGCTCAAAATAAAGGGATGGAGGAAGATTTACCAAGCAAATGGAGAACAAAAAAAAGCGGGGGTTGCAATACTAGTCTCTGATAAAACAGACTTTAAACCATCAAAGATCAAAAGAGACAAAGAAGGCCATTACATAATGGTAAAGGGATCAATTCAACAGGAAGAGCTAACTATCCTAAATATATATGCACCCAATACAGGAGCACCCAGATTCATAAAGCAAGTCCTTAGAGACTTACAAAGAGACTTAGACTCCCATACAATAATAATGGGAGACTTCAACACTCCACTGTCAACATTAGACAGATCAACGAGACAGAAAGTTAACAAGGATATCCAGGAATTGAACTCATCTCTGCAGCAAGCAGACCTAATAGACATCTATAGAACTCTCCACCCCAAATCAACAGAATATACATTCTTCTCAGCACCACATCGTACTTACTCCAAAATTGACCACGTAATTGGAAGTAAAGCACTCCTCAGCAAATGTACAAGAACAGAAATTATAACAAACTGTCTCTCAGACCACAGTGCAATCAAATTAGAACTCAGGACTAAGAAACTCAATCAAAACCGCTCAACTACATGGAAACTGAATAACCTGCTCCTGAATGACTACTGGGTACATAATGAAATGAAGGCAGAAATAAAGATGTTCTTTGAAACCAATGAGAACAAAGATACAACATACCAGAATCTCTGGGACACATTTAAAGCAGTGTGTAGAGGGAAATTTATAGCACTAAATGCCCACAAGAGAAAGCAGGAAAGATCTAAAATTGACACTCTAACATCGCAATTAAAAGAACTAGAGAAGCAAGAGCAAACACATTCGAAAGCTAGCAGAAGGCAAGAAATAACTAAGATCAGAGCAGAACTGAAGGAGATAGAGACACAAAAAACCCTCCAAAAAATCAATGAATCCAGGAGTTGGTTTTTTGAAAAGATCAACAAAATTGACAGACCACTAGCAAGACTAATAAAGAAGAAAAGAGAGAAGAATCAAATCGACGCAATTAAAAATGATAAAGGGGATATCACCACCGACCCCACAGAAATACAAACTACCATCAGAGAATACTATAAACACCTCTATGCAAATAAACTGGAAAATCTAGAAGAAATGGATAATTTCCTGGACACTTACACTCTTCCAAGACTAAACCAGGAAGAAGTTGAATCCCTGAATAGACCAATAGTAGGCTCTGAAATTGAGGCAATAATTAATAGCCTACCAACCAAAAAAAGTCCAGGACCAGATGGATTCACAGCTGAATTCTACCAGAGGTACAAGGAGGAGCTGGTACCATTCCTTCTGAAACTATTCCAATCAATAGAAAAAGAGGGAATCCTCCCTAACTCATTTTATGAGGCCAACATCATCCTGATACCAAAGCCTGGCAGAGACACAACAAAAAAAGAGAATTTTAGACCAATATCCCTCATGAACATCGATGCAAAAATCCTCAATAAAATACTGGCAAACCGGATCCAGCAGCACATCAAAAAGCTTATCCACCATGATCAAGTGGGCTTCATCCCTGGGATGCAAGGCTGGTTCAACATTCGCAAATCAATAAACATAATCCAGCATATAAACAGAACCAAAGACAAGAACCACATCATTATCTCAATAGATGCAGAAAAGGCTTTTGACAAAATTCAACAGCCCTTCATGCTAAAAACGCTCAATAAATTCGGTATTGATGGAACGTACCTCAAAATAATAAGAGCTATTTATGACAAACCCACAGCCAATATCATAATGAATGGGCAAAAACTGGAAAAATTCCCTTTGAAAACTGGCACAAGACAGGGATGCCCTCTCTCACCACTCCTATTCAACATAGTGTTGGAAGTTCTGGCTAGGGCAATCAGGCAAGAGAAAGAAATCAAGGGGATTCAGTTAGGAAAAGAAGAAGTCAAATTGTCCCTGTTTGCAGATGACATGATTGTATATTTAGAAAACCCCATTGTCTCAGCCCAAAATCTCCTTAAGCTGATCAGCAACTTCAGCAAAGTCTCAGGATACAAAATTAATGTGCAAAAATCACAAGCATTCTTATACACCAGTGACAGTCAAACAGAGAGCCAAATCAGGAATGAACTTCCATTCACAATTGCTTCAAAGAGAATAAAATACCTAGGAATCCAACTTACAAGGGATGTCAAGGACCTCTTCAAGGAGAACTACAAACCACTGCTCAGTGAAATCAAAGAGGACACAAACAAATGGAAGAACATACCATGCTCATGGATAGGAAGAATCAATATCGTGAAAATGGCCATACTGCCCAAGGTAATTTATAGATTCAGTGCCATCCCCATCAAGCTACCAATGAGCTTCTTCACAGAATTGGAAAAAACTGCTTTAAAGTTCATATGGAACCAAAAAAGAGCCCGCATCTCCAAGACAATCCTAAGTCAAAAGAACAAAGCTGGAGGCATCACGCTACCTGACTTCAAACTATACTACAAGGCTACAGTAACCAAAACAGCATGGTACTGGTACCAAAACAGAGATATAGACCAATGGAACAGAACAGAGTCCTCAGAAATAATACCACACATCTACAGCCATCTGATCTTTGACAAACCTGAGAGAAACAAGAAATGGGGAAAGGATTCCCTATTTAATAAATGGTGCTGGGAAAACTGGCTAGCCATAAGTAGAAAGCTGAAACTGGATCCTTTCCTTACTCCTTATACGAAAATTAATTCAAGATGGATTAGAGACTTAAATGTTAGACCTAATACCATAAAAATCCTAGAGGAAAACCTAGGTAGTACCATTCAGGACATAGGCATGGGCAAAGACTTCATGTCTAAAACACCAAAAGCAATGGCAGCAAAAGCCAAAATTGACAAATGGGATCTCATCAAACTAAAGAGCTTCTGCACAGCAAAAGAAACTACCATCAGAGTGAGCAGGCAACCTACAGAATGGGAGAAAATTTTTGCAATCTACTCATCTGACAAAGGGCTAATATCCAGAACCTACAAAGAACTCAAACAAATTTACAAGAAAAAAACAAACAACCCCATCCAAAAGTGGGCAAAGGATATGAACAGACATTTCTCAAAAGAAGACATTCATACAGCCAACAGACACATGAAAAAATGCTCATCATCACTGGCCATCAGAGAAATGCAAATCAAAACCACAATGAGATACCATCTCACACCAGTTAGAATGGCGATCATTCAAAAGTCAGGAAACAACAGGTGCTGGAGAGGATGTGGAGAGATAGGAACACTTTTACACTGTTGGTGGGATTGTAAACTAGTTCAACCATTATGGAAAACAGTATGGCGATTCCTCAAGGATCTAGAACTAGATGTACCATATGACCCAGCCATCCCATTACTGGGTATATACCCAAAGGATTATAAATTATGCTGCTATAAGGACACATGCACACGTATGTTTATTGCAGCACTATTCACAATAGCAAAGACTTGGAATCAACCCAAATGTCCATCAGTGACAGATTGGATTAAGAAAATGTGGCACATATACACCATGGAATACTATGCAGCCATAAAAAAGGATGAGTTTGTGTCCTTTGTAGGGACATGGATGCAGCTGGAAACCATCATTCTTAGCAAACTATCACAAGAACAGAAAACCAAACATCGCATGTTCTCACTCGTAGGTGGGAACTGAACAATGAGATCACTTGGACTTGGGAAGGGGAACATCACACACCGGGGCCTATCATGGGGAGGGGGGAGGGGGGAGGGATTGCATTGGGAGTTATACCTGATGTAAATGACGAGTTGATGGGTGCAGCACACCAACAGGGCACAAGTATACATATGTGGCAAACCTGCACGTTGTGCACATGTACCCTACAACTTGAAGTTTAATAATAATAAATAAATTAAAAAAAAAAATTTGAGTTTAAATGCATCAGGCCAATAATTTAATCTCTTAGCTTGAGTTTCTCAACTTGTGAAACCTGTTTTGTCTATTTTGGAGCAAAAATGTTAGAGGAAAGAAAGAAAAAGTAAATACAATAAGACCAAATATAGAATACTTATGGATATTGGCAGAAAATAAAAATTTAATCTGAAAATTCAGATGTTCCCAAGGAAGAAATAGTAACAAATGAAACTGGAACTTAAATAAAAAGAAGAAGGTGACTTGAGAAAGTTAAAAAAAGATATGAGTTACTAATGAAATATATTCACAATTTAAAAGCAGAGCTAATATAAAGGAAACTTGTCTAGTACATAGTTATACATTCTTTAAAATGCTGGCGAAGGAAAAGATATATGCATTTATGTGTATATCATGTATAAACATGTATATAATATGGAAAGTATTGATCAAGATTGAAATCTATCATATACTACATGGCAGAAATATATTAACTTAAGCAATATGCTTTTAAAGTGGTTTCAATCAAAGGAATTAAAGAGGTAAATCTATGTCATTATGTGATGTAAAACTCAAAGCAAAGAAAAAGATTGCTAAGATAAAGATCATCTTATATTCATAAGGAAGACAAGAGTATTGAGTCTTATAAGCATCTAAAAGCCACTTTCAATTCAACTGGTAACACCAAACAAATAAGCAAAATTCATTGAACACTCTATATGCCCAACATGCCACTTTGTACTTTACAGGCATAAAATACAGTGTAAAAAGGAAACAAATAGAAATCCTGTCCAAGATGGAAAAATGCCCACAAAGTAATAAATGCCTATTACATAGCATAGACTATGCTAAATGTTCTTACATATGATATCTTATTTAACTGCCATAATAACTTGTTGAAGTTTGGCTGGGTATGATGAAGCATGAGTGTTAACTGCATAAACATGCTGCTTTCCACTCTTTATGGTCCTGACCAATGGGAAAATAGACACAAGGGGTCAAGTGAAATTCAAGCATTGATTTTATTGCTGGACCAAGACAATGCTAAATAATATAGCCTTCACTATAGTTGGATGGAAGGAATAGGAAGAGGACAAAATGAAGATTTAGTTTTTGCTTCCTAACTTAAAGTTGAGGGCAAGTGCTGGTTCTGCAGAGTAGATTGACTTTCTCAGCCAGCTGCCAGTGGAGCAAGCATGCTTCACAAACACTTGTGAAACTGCACAGTCAACATAGCTCCACTCCCTTCCTTATGCAGTAGCCTTATCCTGGTTTGCTTGAGACTTGGCAGTAAGGAGTGGAGGCAGAACACCCACTTCACCTGAGCAATCTGGTCTGGAAGAAGATAGTGGGCATGAGCAGTCATTTTCAGCAGAGTAATTCTATCCAAGGGTGAAGCAACACAAGGAAAGTAAAATTTTCAACTGTAAAATAGGATACTCCTCTTTTGGTGATAACAGCAAGTAGATGGAGAGTTATGGATAAGATACTGCCACAGTACTTTGGCAGAAGGGGAAAAAAGATTGAATTTCATTTCTCTGGAGACTAAGGTAGGGATGTGACATGAAGAAGAGAGGGGTGTCTCCTTACGGGAACCATTAAAGTCATTACTGTTACTCTCACTTTCGGAAACAGAGGGAAACAGAAGCTCAGACTAATTATGTGACTTATCCAAAATAACAAACCTAATAAGCTATGACATAAACATAAGACAATTATAAAGCAACACCTGAATGGCATGGTACTGACTATAAGTAAGGAATTCAAGAAGAAAAATGAGAGTATGAGATGCATTGAGCAAGTTAAGCTGGCCCGGAAGCCTAGGTGAAAAAAAGGTGGTATAAATAGTGTAAGTCCAGCACAAATGGATGGGGTAGATACTGTGTCATAAATACAAACAACTTTCCAGATCCTTTTGGGTAACAATGCCAAAAACTCCTTAAAGCCATTGATACCCAGGAAATTAATGTGTAGGAAATCTCCATGGTCATAAATACACAAATGGTAAATATTACCTGTATATCTCAAGGGAAGAGGGTTAAAAAGGAGGGATAGAGGTAAAAGGGACCTGGCTTACTCTGACGCTTACTCATTTCACATGGAGGGAGTAATTACTTTTTGTTTTCTTTTACTCACTGTGTAAAACAAAATTAAGATTTCTTTCCCTTAAGTAGGTCGGAGTTTTTTAGAGGCTCTTTGTAGCATCAGCTAGTCAGGTCCATGGAACTGTGGAAATGATCTTTGTGTAATCAGGAATCTCAAACACATCAGAAAAAAATGAAAAACAACAACAGAGAAAGAAAATAAAGTCCAGAAAGTGCTGTTGTAAACTTTCCTCTATTACTTGCACCTTAAAATAAAGAAATCCATTTAAATATTTAACATGCAAATGATATACCTTTTTCATAAAAAAGTAGTCCCCAATATTGTCATGGAAGAAAGATAATAATTCTAAATGGTCACATATCATTTTTTTATTACATACAAGTGGTACATTCAATACAAGAATATCACAGCCAAATATGCCATAATGAGAAAACACGGGCATGCTATGCCCACACTCCATTTTATTATTATGACTGCTTTGCAACTATTTCATATTTAGAGGATACATCTCTCAGCCTAATGTGCAATGTTTCTGCTTTAGGACAAGATAGCCCATGGATGGAAGCAATACAAAAATAGCAAAACTAGAAAGAAGGAAGGAAGGAAGGAAGGAAGGAAGGAAGGAAGGAAGGAAGGAAGGAAGGAAGGAAGGAAGGAAGGAAGGAAGGAGGGGAGGGAAGGGGAGGGGAGGGGAAGGGAAGGGAAGAAAGGGAAGGAAAGAAGGAAGGAAGGGAGGGAGGGAGGGAGGGAGAGAGGGAGGGAGGGAGGAAAAGGAAGGAAGGATGGAGGGAAAGGAAGAAAGGGAAGGAAGGAAGGAAGAAAGAAAGAAGAAAGATAGAAAGAAAAGGAAAGAAAGAAAGAAGGAAAGAAAGAAAGAAGGAAAGAAAGAAAGAAAGAAAGAAAAAGAAAGAAAGAAAGAAAGAAAAAGAAAGAGAAAAGAAAGAAAGACATGGTGATCAAACTTTGGTTATGTATGTATGATCAAATTCTGAAAGCAGCAGCATAGTATTCTAGGGCCATTTAGAGGCCAACAGAAATCAGCATTCACAATTGTATTTTTGCAGCCAGCAAAGAATCAGGTGTACAGAATCCTTGTGGAATTAAAATGCGATGTGAGCCATGATACTACATAAGGAATCAAATCAACATCCATAAGTTCTGCAAGTAAAGTACAGGTGGTGGGTGGTTGAAAGTCAGCATTGATTCTTGCCCACCATTTGATCAATACTAAGTTCAGAGTCTGGTACCTATTTTCCCTTTCCATAAGTCATTTTTGAATGGGTGTTGAGAGGCTGACTTGAAACTGAAGTTAACATAGAACCATAGGATACTGGTGGGCAGAGATATGTGCTTAGGGCTAGACGTAGAGTCAGTGTTATATCAGACTAAGGGCTGGGGTTGTGAGTAGGGAATAGGGCTGCTCAGGCGTGGCAGAGGCTATTGTACAGTTAAACAAGTGGAATTTAAGTCAATAACAGGTCTATGACCAGAAAGAAATGAAAAGTACACTGAGTACCAAGGACTCAGGCGGATATATTCCAGAATTTGTTAAATTCAGTAAAGATGAACAGCATCCTGCTCAGTAACACAGAAGTTTTTGCTTTTGTGTATACACTATTTATAAAGCATTACTACAAGTAGTATACACAAAGATGAATAATGTATGGGTCTTTGTCTCCCCAAGGAACTTCCAATCCATTAGTACAGACACACATTTAATTATCAACTTAGCATTAGGCAAATTGAAATGTGTTGTCAATTTAGAGGCTCATCCAAATCATAATGGAAGTTGAGAGGAAAGACTTATTTATTTTTGACTTGGACAATCTAGAATATGTTTAACAAGTAGATGGCATCAGCCAGACATTAAAGGATAGGATTAAATAATGTTACTGAAAGATGGTGATAGGAAAATAAGTATTTTAGGCTGAGGAAATAGTATGATGATTTACTTTCTTGGAGTCATAGACTCCCTCAAGAAACTAAGTGCATATAAACTTACGTATAATTTGTATAAAGTTACCAATAATTCATGGACTCTAAGAAGGGCATCCTTGAAAGCCCAGAGTCATTGGCCCCGGGCCAAGAACTATTAGATCCTAATATGAGCAAACAATCAACACAAAGTTCTGATAACACAGGTGACTGAGTATAGTGGCTAATAATGCTGAAGTGGCCTGATCAAGAAAACCCTGAACATTGCATGAAAGGGAAATAAAAGGGAAATTACATTTAGATTTGCTAATATTAACACTCTAACATTATCTTCAAGTGACCATCCCTAGGAAATAAAATACCATTCATGTTAACAAATATTCCAGCTTGACCTGAGCTCAAACCACCATCCTGAATAGAATGATATTGATGACTGAGTCCAGAAAAAGATAGGAGGAGAGATTTCTATGAAGCCATTTTGCTTTTCCTCCAAGCTCTGCTCCAGCGATTCTGCCTGAAGTCCTTGCAGATAGGTTTATGTGGCACAGGAATCACCAAAGGAATGATGTCCATTCTATTTCTGACACCCTGACCCTACCAGTTATTGGCCACTGCATATCTCTCTTGTTTAGGAAAGGAGTGAATGTGAGCAACTAATATTGGGACAACACTGGCCAATTACCTTCTGCCTTGTTTTTGCAGACATACTCTTCCTGACCTCCGGCTTTCTTATCCATGCTCACTTAGCTTCACCCAATCCTATTTCATTTTCCTTCCCCTCTCTCTCTCTCTCTCTCTTTTTTTTTTTTTTCTGAGACAGAGTCTTTCTCTGTTGTCCAGGCTGGAGTGCAGTGGCGTGATCTTGGCTCATTACAACCTCTGCCTTCCAGATTCAAGCGATTCTCCTGCCTCAGCCTCCCGAGTAGCTGGGACTATAGTCATGCACCACCACGCCCAGATAATTTTTTATTTTGTATTTTTAGTAGACATGGGGTTTCACCATGTTGGCCAAGCCCTGGTCTTGAACTCCTGACCTCAGGTGATCCACCCACCTCGGCCTCCCAAAGTTCTGGGATTACAGGTGTGAGGCACTGCGCCTGGCCCAATCCTATTTCTTTGGGTTGGCTGGCCCTACTCTACTTTATGACTTCCAGCTGGATGGATATTCCATTTCTTCACTGCTTATCTGTTCTTGGGCCTGTGGAATTTGTGGATACAAGCATAAAACTGCTTTTGTCAGAACTAGACACAATAGGGCCAGGAAAACTTGAAGGAAAGGAGGCTCAAGCTTGCATGTCTGAGATAAAAACTGTTGCCACAAGAAATCCCTTCACATCCTTTTTGCGTCCCCTAATTTGCATCGCTTGCAAATGTTTCACATGTGTAGGTACATTTCTATGACAAGGTTGATTACTAGACATTCTTGAGGACTGCAGTAATTTAGATAAGATGCTCTCATGAAGAACTCTTGACCGGTAACAGCACATCCAGCAGCGAGCTGACAACAATTCTGACTTTGAGATTCTGGAAACAATGAAATCGCTTTCTAAGTAGCTAATGTGAACCTCTCTCCTTTTGCTAATAAAAGCTTCCCTTTCCTCTTCCCTAACCAAATGCACCTGTGGCTTGCCATTCCATGCATCCCAGATTATAATCCTTTCTTCTCATTCCCAGATAAACTCAACATATTTGGAGATAATGTTTTCCAATGTCTTTATTTATTTATTTTTTTGGTTCATAGATTTCTTTTTTGGTTTTGCTGCTCTGTAAAGTCTGTCTTTATAACTCTGTTTGTTACCTGTCTTCTGATAATCTCTCTTAACCTTTACCTTTTCAGTATCTTTCCAACATTTGTGCTTCTTACTCCTTCCCAGTAACTTGGCTTGCTTCTACTCACCCCCATAGTATAAAGGGAAAGAACACCGGATCCATAGCTATCTTGGTCAAGTTCCACTGCAGTAAGCGGCAAGGCTAATGCTCAGGCAAAGTGGGAATCCTTCTCATAATTAGGTCCTGAAACAACGGAGCAGGACCTAGATTCCACAAAGAGTGTACATGCAGTGGCCTGAATTACACAGAGTAAATTAACAATGGTCTAAAGAAAAGAGTCATGGAGGGGGAGTCAGACAAGGAGGCAGCGGGACAGGAAAATAAGAGTTGGGCCAAGAAAAAGTGTTCATCATGGCAGGCATAGCAACTGATGGTTTAAATAAACAGCAAAAAAAGTTGTTTAGAAGAAAAGGTGACAAACTTTGAAAAAATAAACAAACATGAACATTTAGAAAATAAGTACCTTCCCTTCCAGGTACATTGAATTCTACACAATGGCAAATTTAGATGTATTCAATTAATATTCTTTTGATTGCCAGCTACGTGAAAGGCACTTCTCTATGTCTCAGTGGCTTCATCATAACGAAGATCTCTTCTTTCATGGAGCTTTCATTCAGGACAGATGCTTACTTCCTGAACTCCATGATTCTCATCACATTTAAAATGAGTCTGTATTGGGGTTTGGAATCAGAAACCTGTGTTTGAATTCTGATCTTCCACTTTCTAGTTTTGTGGGTTTTGACACAACATATACAAACTTTCTAAGCTTCAGTGTCCTTGTCTATAAAAGGATTTTGTGATACTCACGGGTTGTGTTAAGAAGTACCTGAATTAACACATAAAAGCAATTGCACAATGCCTGGCACAGTGTAAGTACTCAGTAAAAGTTAGTAGTTATTATTGTTACTATTGATATCTGCTCAGACAATTTCTATTTATATCCAGGATTCTGCTTTCTTAGGTGCCACAGAGGGTACAAGCTATATATTTAAGTCATTGAAAACGGAATAAACTTCAGAAATGAAAAGAACTGATTTATTTTGCCTTTTAGGAATATGTGATCTGGTCCTGGCCCTTTCCCTAATCACAACTTAAATACTTCTTTGTGCTCACCAGACTCCAGCCACCCATGACCCTTTGCCTTTCTTTCTTTTTTTTTTATTGTCAGATTTTTTTTTTTTTTTTTTTATACTTTAAGTTCTAGGGTACATGTGCATAACGTGCAGGTTTGTTACATATGTATACTTGTGCCATGTTGCTGTGCTGCACCCATCAACTCGTCAGCACCCATCAACTTGTCATTTACATCAGGTATAACTCCCAATGCAATCCCTCCCCCCTACCCACTCCCCATGATAGGCCCCGGTGTATGATGTCCCCCTTCCCAAGTCCAAGTGATCTCATTGTTCAGTTCTCACCTATGAGTGAGAACATGCGGTGTTTGGTTTTCTGTTCTTGTGATAGTTTGCTAAGAATGATGGTTTCTAGCTGCATCCATGTCCCTACAAAGGACACAAACTCATCCTTTTTTATGGCTGCATAGTATTCCATGGTGTATATGTGCCACATTTTCTTAATCCAGTCTGTCACTGATGGACATTTGGGTTGATTCCAAGTCTTTGCTATTGTGAATAGTGCCGCAATAAACATACGTGTGCATGTGTCTTTATAGCAGCATGATTTATAATCCTTTGGGTATATACCCAGTAATGGGATGGCTGGGTCATATGGTACTTCTAGTTCTAGATCCTTGAGGAATCGCCATACTGTTTTCCATAATGGTTGAACTAGTTTACAATCCCACCAACAGTGTAAAAGTGTTCCTATTTCTCCGCATCCTCTCCAGCACCTGTTGTTTCCTGACTTTTTAATGATCGCCATTCTACTGGTGTGAGATGGTATCTCATTGTGGTTTTGATTTGCATTTCTCTGATGGCCAGTGATGATGAGCATTTTTTCATGTGTCTGTTGGCTGTATGAATGTCTTCTTTTGAGAAGTGTCTGTTCATATCCTTTGCCCACTTTTTGATAGGGTTGTTTGTTTTTTTCTTGTAAATTTGTTTGAGTTCTTTGTAGGTTCTGGATATTAACCCTTTGTCAGATGAGTAGATCGCAAAAATTTTCTCCCATTCTGTAGGTTGCCTGTACACTCTGATGGTAGTTTCTTTTGCTGTGCAGAAGCTCTTTAGTTTAATGAGATCCCATTTGTCAATTTTGGCTTTTGTTGCCGTTGCTTTTGGTGTTTTAGACATGAAGTCTTTGCCCATGCCTATGTCCTGAATGGTATTACCTAGGTTTTCCTCTAGGGTTTTTATGGTATTAGGTCTAACATTTAAGTCTCTAATCCATCTTGAATTAATTTTCGTATAAGGAGTAAGGAAAGGATCCAGTTTCAGCTTTCTACTTATGGCTAGCCAATTTTCCCAGCACCATTTATTAAATAGGGAATCCTTTCCCCATTTCTTGTTTCTCTCAGGTTTGTCAAAGATCAGATGGCTATAGATGTGTGGTATTATTTCTGAGGACTCTGTTCTGTTCCATTGGTCTATATCTCTGTTTTGGTACCAGTACCATGCTGTTTTGGTTAATGTAGCCTTGTAGTATAGTTTGAAGTCAGGTAGCATGATGCCTCCAGCTTTGTTCTTTTGACTTAGGATTGTCTTGGAGATGCGGGCTCTTTTTTGGTTCCATATGAACTTTAGAAACTCCTTCTACTCTCCTGCCCTAGAGTCTTGGCACCTGCTGCTACTTTTGCCTGGAACTCTCTTTTTCCTGGTCTTCAAATGATCATCTCCTTCCCTATCCAACCAATCTGCAGCCCTGTCATGTCTCCTGCTCCCTGCCCCCTTGTTTATTGCATTCCATTCTTTAATTTTTTTCATAACACTATAACTCCATGAAATGTTATTATTTATTATTTATTCATATGTTCACCCATTCATCGTCAGTGCCCACTAAAATGTAAACTCTGTTCATGACAAGGTCTTGCTTGTGTCATTTGACCCCTGTGTCCAGAAAAGCACCTGTCGCATAGTACATCAAAAACTAGTTAAATTAACAGATAAGTGAATGAGTTGATAAATGAATTAATAACTTTTTGGGAAACAAGCAGATAACTTATTTGATTCTATTTTCATCCCAACATTCTGTTCCATTGGCATTTTATGTCAGCTACATAGAAATAGAAAGACACATAAATGTTAATCGTCGTTCGTTTTATATGTTCATTTTCTCTTGCTTTTGCTTATTGTCTTGCAAGCATTTCCTTGTTTTACTTGTCCATTCATTTATTTTGCAGAGAATATGGATGCTTTTGTAATAAAAGTGTGAGAAAATTTCTTAATAAAACTACAAAATTAAACAATACTTAAGTGTGCTTTCTTCAGCGGGCACAGAAACCATTAGCTTAACACCTCTGCTCTTTGAAAAAAACATAAGATTTGGAGAAGGTCAGCTGCTAGCCAGTTAATCACATTTTTTTTAAACGGTTGTGGAATGTTGCTGAAAAGGATCCTCTGAGGTTATCTAATGCAGACCCTTCATTTAGCAGGTGAACAAACTATAGTCCAGAAAGGTTGGGGCTTGTCAATGACCACATGTCTACTAGAGGCAAGTGCAAGTCCAGGACACTGACTTCCTGACTCAGAGGCCAGGGCTATTTTTCCAGTGCTATGTGCCAGCAAATGAGAAAATGGTGTTATTATTTTTGTTTTATTATCTATAGAGATTTAAGGTTCAGGAAGATCTGATGCCAGCTAGAGACCCAGAACAACAGTGATTCACAATTATAACCTAAAGAAGGGCTGCACCCTGATGAATACTTAAAAATATTCAAACCCTTATAGGCTATGTCTACTCAGAGAACACCCATTTATATGCCATCTGTGATTTTCACATGTGCAAATAGTTCTGTCTTTAATTCTAAAACTGAGGTAACAGACTGTAATAAAGATTTCACATGTGTAATTTGCAATAGATTCACTTTCATCAGCAAGTGGAAGAAAAGCTAGATTTCTCATGAAAACCAATCAACTTTTAGAAGCTCAGTGTTGTTGTAATGAAAAAAGCCACTGTGCCTATTCTGCTTCAAAGACAAGTTGATTTTGAAAAAGGGTTTTGCTTGGGCAGGAAATTGCTAAAAATGAGACCATTTTATAGATAGTAAGCCATAAAAATTAATCCACTTTAAACTCTGGCTTTATTTAAATTCTTATAATTTATTTTATATACAGTATTTATTATTGATAGTTGAGCTGTGAGCAAAAGTAATTCAGACTGATCAAAATCTATTCTATCTGAAAATCAGAAATAAAAAGACATTTATATTCCTTTTTTTTTTTTTTTTTAACAGTGGAGGGATTGTTGCATTGAAGCTGAAATATTTTGTGACCTGTAATTTCAGTTAGTGGAAATTAGAATGGGTGAGCTATAGCCTTACCTTACAAGGTGGATAATGAAATGTCAACAGACCCTGAAGAAGCAGAGAACTCCAGGAGCTGATATAACACATTGCTAGAG
The DNA here is from genome assembly GCF_047675955.1 of Chlorocebus sabaeus. NCBI lineage: Eukaryota > Metazoa > Chordata > Mammalia > Primates > Cercopithecidae > Chlorocebus > Chlorocebus sabaeus. The sequence continues at coordinate 14,124,733 of NC_132913.1, forward strand.
GTAGTTCTTATCAACCAATCTAACTGTGCTTTTGTATTCACTTATGGGTTTCTTCAGTCTCCTGAATATTTTACAGACTGTGTGAAGATACTTGGTCTTTTAATCAAAATTCCAGTCAAAATAAGCTGGACCAGCTTAGGGAGAGTCTTATTTTAGATTATGGAACTTAAAAACAAACAAACTACCTAACAAAATACAGATCTTTAGTTTTTTTATTTTCTTTATTAAGGGGACATGAAAGGCATACATTGAGGACTTAGATATTTTAGATTTTTGTTCTACTTTCTTCTCCACCTAAATAATTTTGATTAGCTAATCAGAAATATGACAATTCCTTTCCTTACCCTTAATCATCCTTCTAACTTCTTCATCTTTCCTCCTTCAACTTTTTCCTTTATCTCCTATGATTTACTCAAATACTTTCTATAAAAGTGTTTTCATTTTTCTTGGAAGACTGAATATACAAACGAAGGCCAGACCATATATGACAAAACTGTGACAAAACCAGTCCAGGAAGTCAAACAAAAGGGAAAACTGACAGGTTTGAAATTTGTATTTAGTTTTTTGTTTGTCTGTGTGTTTGAAAACAGTGGGCCAAAGGCTGTGGTCTATATCAGGGGCAGCATTTTTTTTTTTTTTTTTTTTTTTTTTTTTTTCTGTAAAGGGTCAGAGAGTAAATATTTCAGGCTTTTGGGGCCACAGGATTTCTATAGCAACTACTGAACTCTGCCTTTTTAATGTGAAAGCAGCCATACACTACAAGTAAACCAATGAACATGCCTGCGTGCCAATGACTTTACTACAAAAAGAGGTAGCAGGCCAGGTTTGGCCCCTGTGCTGGCACTTTGTTGAATCCTGGTTTATGGTATGAGGTACATGCCCAGATCACAGTGTGTGTCACAGTGTAAGCCTTAAACATCAGAAGAAGTCTGAAGATATTGTTATGAATTCCTTCATTTATTCAACAAATAATGAGCCAGGCATTGTCCTAGAAGATCATCAAAGTGGACAAAAATCTTCGCCTTAATTGAAATTACATTGAATTGGGGATGACTGATAATGAACCATAAATGGAATAAATAAACTTCATAATCTGTTGAAAGTTGAAAGTACTGGGGAGAGATAGAGCTTATAAGGAGAATGGAAAATGTGTGTGGGGAGAAGTAATGAGCAAAACAATGATTGTAATTTAAAATTGGATGGTTAGAGTAGACTCTAAAGAAAGTGGCATTTGAGCAAAAGTTTGGAAGAGGGGACCAAGTTAGTCATAGAGAAATCTGGAGAGAGAACTGCCTGCCTCTCATACAGGAGAGCAAGAGTGGCTGGAGAGGAGGGAGCAAGGGCAAGACCACAAAAATGAGGTTGGAAAGATGAGTTAGGCATCACTGGAAGGATTTTAGCTTTTGCTCCTAGTAAAATGGAATATCCTCACACAGTTTTTAACAGAGGAGGGATGTGAGGTGATTGACATTGTGAAGAGGTAACTCTGGCTGCTGTGCTGAGAACTGCAGTAAGCCCCTAGTAAGTCAGCAAGGATGGAAGCAGGGGCACACCTGCATTAGTTCTCCCTTATCTGCAGTGGGTGTGCTCCAAGTCTCCCACTGGATGCCTGGAACTGTGGATAGAGCACTGAACCCCAGATACACTATGTTTTTTTTTTTCTGTACATATAGATCTGTGACAAAGTTTAATTTATAAAGTAGGTGCAATAAGAAATTAACAATAATAACAAAATGAAACAATTTTAACAATATTCAAAATGGCATGCAATTTAAAACATGAATATTTATGAAATCTTACATGTAATATTTTTGAACCACAGTTGACTGTAGGTAACTGAAACTGCAGAAAATGAAACTGCAGATAAGTGGGGACTACTGTAGTTGGATTAATATGTGCCATGTTTTAACTTTACTATTCATTCCATTTTCTCTATTTTTCTTTTTCCCCATTTATCTCCGCCTTTAGCATGTCAACTACACTTTTTTTTCCCCAAAAGTAATGGTTGCCTTAGAGTTTGCAATATACATTTTCAACGAATCTGTTTCTACCTGCAAATAACACTACACTGCTTCACTTACAGCACGGATAGATTCCTTATAATCAAGTACTTTCTCCTCTTCTTTCCCTGCGACATTGCTGTCATTCATTCCACTTACTCATATTCTATAATCACCCAATACCTTGTTACAATTATTGCTTTAAACAGATGATTATATTTTAGATTAAGAATAAGAAGAAAGATAATTTCATTTTGTCATCATTTATTTCTTTTCTAATGCTCTTCCTTTATGAAGATTTGAGTATCTGTCTTACATCATTTTCTCTCTTTTCTTGAAGAATTTTTTCTAACATTTTTTTCTGGCCAGATTTATTGCAATGAATTCTTTCATTTGTTGTTTGTCTGAGAAAGGCTTTATTTCTCCTTCCCACTTGAAGGATAATTCTGTTGAATTTTCAACATTTTGTATATTTTACCCCTCTTTCCATGCTTTCATGGTTTCTGATAAGTCAGCTTGTAATTCTTATTATTCTTCAATAGAAAAGTTGTTATTTTTCTTCTTTCTTCTTTCAAGACTTCCTCTATGTCTTCAAGTTTTCCATAATTTCTTTAAATTTTCAACTTTTATTTTAGATACAGGGGGTACATGTACAGATTTCTCACATGGGAGTATTGCGTGATGCTGAGGTTTGGAGTACAGGTCCTGTCACCCTGGCAGTGAGCATAGTCCTCAACAGACAGTTTTTTTTTTTTTTTTTTTTTTAAACACATCCTACCCTCCACCTTCTAGTAGTTCACAGTGACTACCATTCCCATATTTATATCCATATGTGCTCAATGCTTAGCTACCATCTATAAGTGAGAATATATGGTATTTGATTTTTCTGTTTCTGTATTAATTTGTTTAGAATAATGCCCTCCAGCTGCACCCATGTTGCTGCAAAGGACATGATTTCATTCTTTTTTATGGCTATGTAGCATTCCATGATGTATATGTACCACATTTTCTTTATTTAAATCTACCATTGATGGGCACCTGGGTTGATTCTATGTCTTTGCTACTGTGAATAGTGCAGCGATGAACATATGAGTGCATGTGTCTTTTTAGCAGAATAATTGATTTTCCACTGGGCATATATCCAGTAATGGGATTGCTAAGTCAAATGGTAACTCTGTTTTTAAGTTCTTTGAGGAGTTGCCAGACTGCTTTCTACAGTGGATGGACCAATTTACATTCCAACTCACAGTGTATAAGCATTCCTTTTTCTCTACTGTCTTGTCAGCATCTGTTGTTTTTTGACTTTTTAGTAATGGCCATTCTGACTGATGTGAGATGGTATCTCATTGTGAGAGATTTGCATTTCTCTGATGATTAGTGAGGTGAACATTTTTCATGTTTTTTGGCCACTTTTGTGGTCTGTTGAGATATGTCTTCTCATTTTTTAATGGGATTTGTTTTAGCTTATTGATTTAAGCTCTCCATAGAGTCTGGATATTAGGCCTTCATCAGATGCATAGTTTGAGAGTAACTTTTCCCATTTTGCAGGTTGTCTGTTTGTTCTGTTGATAGTTTCTTTTACTGTGCAAGGCTCTTTAGTTTAATTAAGTCCTACTTGTCTATTTTTGGTTTTGTTGCAATTGCTTTTGGAGACTTAGCCAAAAAAATGTATTGCCAAGGCTGATGTCAAGAATAGTATTTCCTTGATTGTCTTCCAGGATTTTTATAGTTTGAGGTCTTACATTTAAATCTTTAATCCATTTTGAGTTAATTTTTGTATGTGATGAAAGGTCGAGGGTCCAGCTCCAATCTTCTGCATATGGCTCGCCAGTTATTCCAGCATCATTTACCGAATGGGAAGTCCTTTCCCCATTGCTTGCTTTTGTCAGCCTTGTTGAAGATCAGCTGATTTTTTTCAATTTAAATGTGATATGTCTAGGGTTTTTTTTATATCACAGATATTGGGTTTGGTTTTGTTTTTGCTATCAATTCTGCTTGATATTTTCTAGAATTCCTGGATCTGTGCCTTGGAGCCTGTTAATAAAATGTTTTCAGCCATTATTACTTCTGTTTCTTCTGCATTGTTCTTTCTTTCTTATTCTTCTGGTATCCTGTTTAAATTGTCTCATAATTCATGGTTGTTATATTTGGCTTTTTAATTTTTTTGTGTGTGCATTTCATTTTGGGGATTTTCTATTAACTTGTTGTCAAGCTCATTGATTATTTGCTTGGGTGTACTGAGTCTACTGTAAAGCCTTTCTTCATTTCTGTTACAATGTTTTTGATTTCTTATATTTTCTTTTGATTCTTTCTTAGTTTTTTTAATCTCTCTGCTTACATTACACATCTCTTCATGTATCTTGTATCTTTTTCCATTAGGGCATGTAGCGTATTCATCATAGCTTTTTAAAATTTTTCATCTCATAATTTCAATATATATGTAATATCTAAGTCTGGTTCTGAAGATTGCTTTGTTTCATACATGGTGTTTTTTTTTTGTTTGTTTTGTTTTTTGTTTGTTTGTTTGTTTTTTTTTTTGGCTTTTGGCATGCCTTGTAGTGTTTCCTAAAAGCCAGATACATTATTTTAGGTATTAGAAACTGAGGCGAATAAGTCTTTACTGTGAGAATTTATATTAAGCTGGCTAGTTGTGCTGGATTGAATGTTCTCTATAGTTACAGGTTCTAGTGCTTCAAGTTTCTTTAGTGTCCATGGTTTTGTCTCTCCTCTTGACTTTGGGCTTCCCTAAGTGCCCCTTCTTAGAAACAGTCTGTTTCCTACAGCTCTTTCAGCTGTAATCCACTTTATTATACTGGAGCCCTGTTGGCGTTGTGTTAAAGTATAGGGGACAGAGAACATTATATAACATTTTTATTAAATTCTGACTTCTTAGAATTTAGTCAATCTTAATTTCCTGAGTCTTGGACTGTGACCTTTGCAAGTGTTTCTCTAGTTGCGTAGCTTTTTCTACTCCCCATTACTCTTTTCCTTGGCTGCAGTGTTCTCAAAATATTTCCTTTACCGCTCATGAATTGTATTTTTATCCCCTTAGGTGAAATAGGAATGCTGAATCAAACTGCAGTGGGAGGAATGTCCTCCCCAAATTAGGATAAGGCTCTGGGAAAACCTTCGTACCTTGGAAAGTAGGCCTTCATCATGAAGAATGCTCTTGGAATATTTTATAGCGATTGTTCTTCCTCATTAGCTGCCTAAGCCACAATGGGCTCTTTCTCCTATCTTCACTATGAGAACTTGGTGAGATTCTTGGAGACACTCATAAGACTGTGGGGGCTCCCTGAGACAGCAGACCTTAGGATTATCTCACTCTCAAGCTAGTCTAGCTCAGCCTCCAGCAATTCCTCCAAATTATCATGTTCATGTTCCCATCACTGTATGTTTCCAGTGGCTTTTGCTCTAGGCAAGCAGATTTCAGGTGTGGCCCTATGGATGTACCTGTGTCTACAAATTTTGGGTGGTAGTTGGCTTTGAAACATCATTATTTTTTCTAATTAGTCCTAGAAAAGTAATTGATTTTCAGTTTGTCCAGTTTTTTCTTATGGTAAAACGGGAGTATCTATTTTCAAGCTTTTTACACATCAGATTCAAAACTGAAAGTCTTGTGAGGCCTCTTAGGATCTAGGCTCAAAACTGGCAAAGTTTTACTTCTATTTACATGTTATTGACCAACATAAGCGAAACAGCTAAGTCTAAAACAAAGGGTGAGGTATACACCCTACCAGTGATGAGGCCATAAGAAAGCTGTAAGCACAAGGAGGGGAAATAGTTGAGAACATTAACTCAGTGAACCATAGTATAATAGTGGTTTTCTTACATAACAAACCATTTGATTCTTTCATCGTGGGCTTTTCATTTCTCCAGCACCTCTGTAACCTAATTATTATATTAAATTATCTTTTTTTTTGAAATTGCTAGAGTGTTTCTTTTTTTCCTGATTGAATTCTGACTGGCAATTTCAAGTTTAGAAGAAGAGGAAATGAGTCCTATTTAATGTCCCTCTAAAACCCCAACAACCCTCTGAATAGTGTTTTGGTGAAGGCTCTTTTGTTCGCAAGCAAGAGAAAGCTATACACCTGAATTCAAGAAAAAAGAAAGTGGGAGCACGTTGTGGATGTATTGGGAAGATTCTGTAATAGTTCACTGAACCCAGGACAGAAAGATCATCAGGCCTCTCCAAGGCCTGCGACCTAAAGGAAACCCTGCCTGGGGCCTCACCTGCATCTCTCCTGTCTGCTCCCGAGGGTCATGCTCTGTTTCTGCAGACTGAGGTTCTGTGTTTTTGAGAAGAAGTGAAGCTAAGATGCTTTCCCTTACCCCCAAGTCACTATCTCCTTGGAGCAAGAATCCTGATGGAACAGCATGACTTGTTCTCAATTTTAATTTAATATTCTCAAGAGGTAAAACTTGACTGATTTGTCTTAGGTTAGGTTCTTGCTTCTAATCCAATCACCAGGGATGGAAGCAGAGGCCAGGCAGACCTCACCTGGCTGCTGGAGGATAGGGGAGTGGAGATGGGAGAAAGAAGCTCACTGTGAGTGAGGCCCTTACTCCTCAACCAGAGACAATTTTGTTCTGCAGAAGAAATTTGGCATGTCTGGATACATATTTGTTTCACAACTGGAAATGTATACTGGCATGTAGTGAGTAGAGGCCAGGGATGCTGCTAAATACCCCCAAATGCCCTTGATAAGCCCCTCAACAAAGAATTATCCAGCTCAGGATGTCAACCATATGGAGGCTGAGAAATCTCAAGCTCAACTAATATCCCAAAATGAGGATTGACAAGTAGCAGCCTAGCACTGGTGAGGGTGAGGGGCAGAACCTGAGATGAGAGAGAAGGAAAAAAATAAGTAATGATTGTTGCATTTGATAGCATGTATTATGTTCTAAACTGTATATTAAGTGTTCAACCAACATTTTTTTTCATTGTCTCCTCATAACAATTCTACATAGTAAGTAGTAGTATCTTTGTTTTTTGGAAAACCAAAGAGGACTGTATCACTCCAAAACTTACGTTTTTAACTATAAACTAAAAGGTAACGATGAAATTTCTGTATCTTGTGGATCATTCCCTGTTTTCACCAGAAGTACCTAGAGAGACATAAACAGATTCTTAACTACTGAACTTGTGAGCCAAACAAGTAACAGTAAGTAACAACATCATTGTCATCTTCTAGGAAGCACCTCAAAACTCTTAGTCTGGTCGTCTATTAAGGGGCTTTGAATCTACCATAAACGACTGTGCAGATATGCAGGCTAATGTGAATAGAAGGAGGACAGTAGGAAGCCGAGACATGAAACATCCTCCAACAATAAAAAAAATTCCCATTCCCAAGACTGAGGTTCCTATGATTTTTCTCCCCTCTGAAACATGCTGACCCTAATTTGATCCATAGAGTCCATTTCCACACCTTAAAACAGTAATCAACAGGAAAAATGTGTAGGGATATGATGAAGATTAAACTCAGAAATGTGTATAAAGCAGGGTTTGGTAAATGGGTCAAATGCAGCCCATTGTTTGCTTTTATAAATAATTTTGTTGGAACATTTCCATGGCCTTTTATTTGTGTGTTATCTATGGCTACTTTTGAACTACAAAAGCAGAACTGAATACTTGCAAATCCAAAAATGTTCACTCTTTTTCCGCTTCCATAAACAGTTTGCTAACTCCTAGTGTAAAGCAGTGGTCTGGGCACACAGGGTACATTCAGTAAGCACAGCTGAGGGTTGCTGGACATCTCTCCATTCACACTAGGAGAATATCCTCTGTGTTTGTTTGTTCACAGACTTGTTTGATGTGTTCCAGCCAAACTGGCCTCCAGCACTTTCTAAATTAATGCCTAAAGCACAGAATTAAAATGGCACAATGAAAGACAACCAAGTAAGATCACATTTATCCATAAGAGATGGAGTTGTTTTGGAGCGGAAGGGGTAGAGAGTTTGGAGACAGTACTAATTACAAGACAAGGAGAGAGAGGGAGAGGGAGAAAGAGATGGGGGAGAGAGACAGAGAGAGAGAGAGAGAGAGAGAGAGAGAGAGAGAGAGAGAGAGATCTTAAGTTATTCAGCACATTAGTTGTGTAACTTTGGTCACATTTCTTAAACTCTCTGGTTATCGGTTTGCTCATATACAAAATGGGATGAACAGTGCTATTTTTTTGGTGGATTAAGAGAAATATATGTAAGAACTGAATGAACATGAAAATGTGGAAAATTAATGTTATAATAATAATGCAATTGCTTCACATATATTTATTATCATAGGGACCTGCCCACCCACCATGGCAGTTAAATAACAGTAATAAGAGATAGCTTTTAGTGATTGTTTTCTATATACCGTACTTTGTTCTAAGTATTCTTTTGTGTGTGTTAACTCATTAAACCCTCACAAGAACACTTTGAAATATGTACTATTTTGTCAAATATATATTGGAGACAAGGGAAGTAAGGCACAGAGAAGTCAAGTAGATTGCCCAAGGACACACAGCTAAGAAGTTAGGCAGAGTCAGAATGTGCACTCATCAAGTCTGGCTGCAGAGCTCACAGTCTTCAATGTCTGCTGAGCATCATCCCTGTGACACGGTTACCAGTGATTCATTTTAAATCCAAATGTCCTCCATTGTGGAGGGTTCTTGTGTGTCTGGATATGTGTGCTGAATATACTGGCTACACATACAGCATTTAGTGTGGCATCTGTAGGGGTCTCTGGAAAGAGGAAGCCACAACCAACACAGGAGTAACTCATGCCTAGCTTTCAGAGGTACATAGGAATTCTCAGTGATGGGTGTGTGATGGGAGGCCAGAGAAGTTACCAAACACTTGACTTCAAATGCCCATCTGTATCACGGATAGAGAGAAAAAAAGGAAGAACAATTTCTCTATATTCTAAATTTCACTGATACCTGATATGGCTGAATTGTGCCTTCTCCAAATTCATATGTTGAAATCCTAACTCCCAGTACCTTAGAATGTAACCGTGTTTGGAGACAGAGCCTTTGTAGAGGTAAGCAAGTTAAAATGAAGGCTTCAGGGTAGACCCTAGTCAAATCTGACTGGTGTCCTTATAAAAAGAGGAAATTTGGACACCAGACACCTGCATACTGCATGTGTTCAGAGAAAAAACAATGTGAAGACACAGAGAGAAGGTGGCCAGGAAGAAAGGTCTCAGCAGAAACCAAGCCAGCAGACACCTTGATTTTGGACTTGTGGCCTCTGGGGTCTAAGCCATCCAGTCGTGGTATTCTGTTATGTCTACCCTCGCAAACCGATACAGTATCCCAGGAGCACTTCAGTGAGACCTTAATACAGAACAAAATGGGGAGTCCTTCTCTATCATTCTCCATATGCCATAAAGCATGTTTGACTTGGGGATGTTCAAGGTGCCCCCATAAGAGACATGCTGAGCTCAGGGACCAGCAAGGGAGACTTCGGCAGTCAGGAGAGGAGTACAATGCGATGCTACTGCCTTGTGTGCCAAATGGAGCCACAGCATCCACTTCCAGGGAATTGCTGCTGCACCCTAACGAGCAGAGAAGTGAAGAACACACCCAGGAGAGCATCAGGAGGAAGTGGTCATAGCCAGCAGAGTGACAGGATCCACGAAGGGGCAACATATGTCGCACCTGCCTCTGGAGCTTCCAAAAATCCTTCAGGGGGAATTTTCACAGAGTGAGGGCTCATGCACTGTGAGTTTGGAGAAATGAGCCAGAAAAACTAATTATTAATACTAGTGTTCCCAGATAGGTACCCAGAGGGTGCTGAGGCTTGGGGAAACTACAGTTCCACACAGTTGACCCTAGAGCAGATGCCCACGAAGATCTACCTAAAAAAGCTAGAGACCATGCATTGGAAGCAACAGACAGGCAAAACATGATAAATTTGAAAACAAACAAAAAAAATCAGTGAGGAGATTTGTGAAAGAATGTAAGGGAAGAGACTAGGAAAAGTAGATTTAACCCAATTTAATCACTTCCCAGGATTATTAAGAAAGACATACTTAAAAGGATTTTGTAAATAGAATGTGCTATGTAGCTGGTTTATTAAGAGAGAGAGCTGAATTTTATTCAAGATGATCATAGGCAGGAATTCAATGGAACAAATAGGAAATGTGCTTGGAAGAAAATAATAGACTGGGGAAAAGAAAGAAAAGGAAATGAAATTGGCCAGTTTAAAAAGGAGACAGTTGAACAAAGAGGGGAAGGGAAGGAACCCGGTGGCAGTGTTCTAGAGATGGAAAGAGAGGAAAACATCAAATAATTTGTTTGCCTTCCAGGGAAGGGACAGATAGAGCATGAGACCCAGGTTAACTACTAAACAGAATGAATGACATGGGAGAGTGCTGATGTTTCTACTAGAACCAAGGTACTGTTATAAGTGGTGGGAGATCAGTCAGAGTCCCAATAACAATCTTCTTCTTAAGAATTAGAATTTCTCTCCTCCAGCCCTTTTTAATGACTGGTTTTAATCAGTGGTGAAGACTGGAAATTAAAGGCAAGAGCTAAATGTTTCAGTTTTTTTTCTTCCACTGAGTGGGTGAGGGTGGCAGTTACAGGGCAGTCGATGACTCACTGACTTTGAAAACAGTAGATCTTTCTTATAAATGTGTTGATACCCTTTTATCCTGTTCCTAGAAAGGGGAGAAAACTTCCATATCTTTGCCAGCACAATAACGAAGGAGTATTCCGTCTCTCTCTCCACCACCATCCTTTCCTCTGCCCATATGGAAAAGGGGTGGTAAATAATTGGTGGAGTTGGGGTAAACATCATTACCTCTGGGTAGCCCCAGCTCTAGCCTATTTTTTCTCTCAGATTTACATACTGAGTCTCTCTCTACTCCTGCTTCTATGGAGTTAGCATGTTCTGGGTGCAGTCCTGAGGCTTGACACTTTACACCTCTCTTGAATCTGTTCTCTCAATGAGGTTTGATGCAGGTGCAAGTCGCCCTGCAGACGGTTCAGTGAATATGCCCAGATTTTGCTCTATAGATTTTGCTTTGGTCCAGAAGGTCCTGTGATCTAGATTATGTATGTAGTAGGAGGACTAAGACATATCCTCCAGCAAAATATGGTTGATGAAAATCTTCATTTGTTGACACCTGTTGTCAATTGCCTGAGAATTTAGAAGAGAAGCAGGTATGATTATTTTTAAATCTGAACCACAAATAAGCTACTTACTATCTAAACCATCATGGGAAAATTGCTTCTTTCTATGAGCCTCAATTTACACATCTGTGAAATTGAGAAAATAATCCCAGTATGGAAAGACTTTTTTGAAAATTATACTAAATAGTCATAGTAAGCATTCTATAGAAATCTGTTCATTGTGAGTGGTTTGGAGCATTTCTTCTAAACATTCTGTATTTCAGTTTCCCCAGTTAAAAAAATAATGCTGCTAATATTCATCCTTTCTTGATAAAATTTCAGGTATATGTGGAATTCTTGGGAGGCACTAATCAAAGTGGAATGGCTTCTGTCTTGTAGACCAGGCAAAATGTCATAATTTGAAAGGTTCGGGCTACTGCCATACTTCATACTTGTGCAAGCCAGCAAACATCTAGACTTTAAAAATGCTCAAATTTTAGATAGTTTTGTTGCTTACAGTGCTGATTCTTCAGAAAATGATTAGTGTCTCTTCCAGCTTGAAGATAATGGCATAAAATAAATATTTCCCATATCTCCTCTTCAAAATCACCCAAATGCAAAAATGACATGCAAAAACACAAGTTTCTTCTTCAGTGAAAGTAGGAGAGAGCTGAAACTCTGAACAACAAAAAAGATGGAAGGACTACAGGCACAGAGGAGGAAGTACAGTATAAGGATTCTCAAGGCTGCCAATCTCTAAAAGAGTCTGCAAAGAACGCTTCTCCAAGGTGAGCTTGAGGGCCACAGTCTGTAGTATAAAATCCAATTTCTTGGTTTCAATAATACATGAGCTAGTAACAAGAGCTTTTATACACAGTTTCAAATTAAGAAGCAGATAATGTAGAGGTAATTAATAAATAACATGAGAAGGGACTTCAAGATGGATGACTGCAAGCATCTTGTACTCACATCCTCTACCAAGAAGAAACAAAATAGTGAATAGAAAATTACATTTTAACTAGATCACCTACAAGAGAACACTGAAATTCAACAGAGAAATGCCAAGAAATTCCCGAAGCAGAAGTGAAGGACACATTCCTTAGCCACCAGCATATGGTTACTGCCAGCGAAAGCAACCCCCCCCCCCCCACCCAGTACAAGGGCTGCAGCATAGCCATTGCTGCCCACAATTAAGCATTTTTCTGGGGACCTGGAGATTATAAAGTATCCCCACATACTACAGCCAGTACTTGCATGCACCACCAGGAAGCTGGAGAACAGGTCTGCTGAGCCTGGCCCCACCAACCCTTCAGTGGTCAATCGTATCATCAGGACTCAGGGACTCTCCAGCTCAGTCTGCCACTGGCATCAGAGCATTGTTTTTTCCCCAGGGCCCTGAGACTGAGCTCAACCTGCAGTTACCATCATAGTAGGTATTTCCCTGAATGTACCACTTGAGGGCTTGCAGACTGGCCTGTGCAGCCTGCCACAGCCATTACCAACACTAACATGGATTACTTGGGAGGCAGAGGATTGTCTTGCCACTTCTACTACCATTGTCCATGTGACATTCACTTCCCAGGAACCTGAAAACCCACCCACCAGCTTGGTCCACTGTTGTCACTGCAGACACCCAAGGAAGCTGCCTGAAGGCCCAAGAATAGCATGCCCTAGCTTGCTTGGGCATGCTAACACCATGTCCGCATATGCCACCATGGGGCCCCAAAACAAGGATGCTTGACCTGCTGCTAATACCACTGGGGCCTGAAGACAGGCCCACTTGGCATCCCTATCCCTAGCAAAACTTCATCACAGCCTCCACTAACAATCTCACCTTAAGCCACTGAGGAAATCACAGACACCACTGACTTTGTTTATAGTCAAAGAAATCATACAAAGACTACACTACTGAACACACTCAGAGGCAAAGTCGAAGTGCCCTACCTAACCAATACCAAAGATAAATTTTCAGGAAAAATTCCTCCTCTATGAAACAAATAACAACTGTTATACTAAGTGTACTGACATCAACCTAAAGACTCAAAAACTTGAAAAATCAAGGAAATATGACATCTCCAAAAGAACACAATTCTCCAGCAACAGATTCAAATAAAAATTTTATAACAACCCAGAAAAAGAATTTAAAACAATGATACTAAAGAAGCTCAGTGAGATATTAGAGGATACAGAAAAACAATGATACTAAAGAAGCTCAGTGAGATATCAGAGGATACAGAAAATCAATACAAATAAATCAGAAAACCAATTCAGGATATGAATAAGAAATTTACCAAAGAGGTAGGTAACATGAAAAAAATAGAAATTTTGAAACAAAATAACTTGTTAACTGAAATGCAAAATGCATCTGAAAGTTTCAGCAATAGACTAGATTAAGCAGAGGAAATAATTTCAGAACTTGAAGAGAGGTCTTATAAAATAATCCAGTTAGATAAAATTTTTTAAAAAAATGAACGTGACATATAGGACATGATAAAGCAACAAAATATTTGAATTTTTAGTGTCCCATAAGGTGAAGAGAAAACAAAAGGGATAGAAAAACTATCTAATCAATTAATACCTAAAAAGTTCTATCAAAAGATTTAGACATCCAGATAAGAGGAAACTCAGAAATTCTTAGATACAATTAAAATAAAAACCTTAATGGCACATTGTAGTGAAACAGTCAAAAGTCAAAGACAAAAAAAAAAAAAAAAAAAAGAATTCTAGAAACAGCAAGCTAAAGTTAAGGGGACCCCCATCAGACTAACAGTAGATTTCCCAACAGAAATTTTACAGGCTGGAAAACAATGGGATTTTGTATTTCAAGTGATAAAAGAAAAAATACTGTCAGCCAAAGATACTATACCCAGAAGAGTTAAATAAAGGAGAAATAAATTATTTCTCAGACAAATAAAATCTAAAGGAATTTATTACTACTACCTCAGCCCTACAAAAAGTGCTTAAGAGAGTCTTATACCTGGAAGTGAAAGGACAATATCTATCATCGTGAAAACACACAATGTATAAAACCCACTGGTAGAACAAAAATAAAAATAAGAAAGAAAAAGGACTCAAATGTTACGACTACAAAAATCCACTAAGCAACAGTAATAAAAAAATAGAAAGGAGCAAAGAATATGTAAAATAACCATAAATTAATGAAAATAACAAGAGTAAGCCCTCATGTATCAATAGTAACCTTGAATGTAAACCAGTTAATCTTTCCACTTAAAAGACATAGACTAGCTGAATGGGAAAAGATATTCCATGCACATGGAAACCAAAGGCAAGTGGGAATAGTTATATTGGACAAAACAGACATTAAGTCAAAAACAATAAAAAGACAAAGTCATCACATACTGATAAAAGGATCAATTCTGCAAGAGAATATAACAATTCTAAACATATATGCTGTCAACTTCAGAACACTCAGATATGAAAAGAAAATATTATTAGATCTAAAGGGAGACACAGACTCCAACACAATAATAGTTGGGGACTTTGACACTCAACCCTTGGCAATAGACAGATCATTTAGATAGAAAACAGAGAGAGAAACACTGGATTTAAATTTGGCTTTAGATCAAATGGACCCAACATTTTATGCAACAGCTAAAGAATACACATTCTTCTTACCAGCACATGGAACATTCTCCAGGATAAGTTCTCAACTTTTTTTTTTTTTTTTTTTTTTTTTTTTTAAGACAGTGTCGCTCTGTTGCCCATGCTGGAGTGCAGTGATGCAATCTTGGCTCACTGCAACCTCTGCCTCCTGGGTTCAAGCAATTCTCATGCCTCAGTCTCTCAAGCAGCTGAGACTACAGGCACTTGCCCCTACACCTAGCTAATTTTTGTATTTTTAAGAGCAATGGGGTTTCACCATATTGGCCAGATGGTGTCAAATTCCTGGCCTCAAGTGATCCACCCACCTCAGCCTCCTAAACTGCTGGAATTACAGGCGTGAACCACAGTGCCTGGCTAATTTTTTAAAAAATAGAGATCATATCAAATATCTTCTCATACCATAATGGAATAAAACTAGAAATCAATAACAAGAGCATTGGAAACTACACAAACACACAGAAATTCAACAATGTGCTCCTAAATGACTATTGAATCAAGGAAGACATTAAGAAGCAAATAAAATAATTTCTTGAAACTAACATAAATGGAAATACAACCTCCAAAAACACATAAGATACAGCAAAAGTGGTTGTAAAATGGAAGTTTATAACGATAAAAGCCTATGTTGAAAAAAATCAAAAGATTTCAAATAAACAATCTAGCAATGCCCCTCAAGGATCTAGGAAAACAAGAATAAGCCAAATCTCCCAATATAAGGAGAGAGATTATAAAGGTCAGAGCATAACTAAGTGAAATAGAAACTAAAAAATACAAAGAATCAATGAAACAAAAAATGTGTTTTCTTAAAAGATAAACAAAATTGATAAACCACTAGTTAGGCTAATCATGAAAAAACAAACAAACAAAAAACAACAACCAAATAAACAAATGAAAAAGGAGACACTACACCTGATACCACAGAAATACAAAAGATCATCAGAGAGTCTTACAAACAACTATACACTAACAAACTGGAAAACCTAGAGGAAATGAATATATTCCTTGATGTGTACAACCTACCAAAATTTAATTAGGAAGAAATAGAAAACCTGAACAGACCAATGAGTAATGAGATTGAATCAGTAATAAAGTTTCCTGACAAAAAACCATCCAAAGCAATCTACAAAATGGATGGCTTAATTACTGAATTCTACCAAACTTTCAAAGAAGAACTAACACTAATTGTCCTCAAGCTATTTCAAAAAATTGAAGAGGACAGAATTCTTCCTACCTCATTATACAAGGCCAGCATTCCCTTAACACCAAAGCCAGACAAAGATACAACAATGATCAAATTACAGGCCAATATTCCTGATGAGCAGAGATGCAAAAATATTCAACAAAATAACAGCAAACCAAATCCAAAAGCACATAAAAAAAATACACTGTGATCAAGTGAAATTTATCTCAGAGAGGCAAGGATGCTTCAATGGATGCAAATCAATAAACATGTTTTATAACATTAACAGAAAGACAACAATTATATGATCATCTCAATGGATGCAAAGTAAAGCATTTAATAAAATTCAATATCCCTTCATGATAAATACTGTCAATAGACTAAGCATAGAAGGAACATACCTAAATATAATAAAGGCCATATATTACAAGCACACTGCCACCACCATAGTGAATGGGGAAAAGCTGGATGCCTTGTCTCTAAGATCTGGAATAAAACAGAGGTGCCAGTTTCCACTACTCCTATTCCACAAAGTACTAGAAGTCCTAACCAAAATAATCATACGAGATATAGAAATAAAAGGCATCTGAATTGAAAACAAGAAAGTTAAATTGCACCTCTTTGCAGATGATATAATCTTATATCTAGAAAAACATAATGACTCCACCATAAAACTCTGAGACCTGATAAATAAAGTCAGTAAACTTACAGGATACAAAAATCATCATACAAGGTTGAGTAGCATTTCTATATACCAATAATGGACTAATTCTGAAAGAAATTAAGAAGGCAATCCCATTTATAACAGCTAAAAAAGATATCTAGGCATAAATTTCATCAAGGAGGTAAAATATCCCTAGAAGTAAAACAATAAAACACTGATGAAAAAACCTGAAAAAAAACAAAGTAAATGGAAAAAACATTCCATGCTCATGGATTGGAAGAATTAGTATTGTGAAAATGACAATACTACACAGACATAGAAAATTCTAAAATTTGTATAGAAGCAAAAAAGACCCTCAATAGCCAAAACAATCCTGAAAAAAAAAAAGAACAAAGCTGGAGGCATCATACTACGTGACTTCAAAATATATTCTAAGAGCATAGCAACCATGGTGTTGGTATAAAAACAAACACATAGACAAATGGAATGGAATAGAGAACCCAGAAATAAAACTATGTATTTACACCTGATTTCTGACAAAGGATCCAGGAACACTTACTGGTAAAAGGACATCCTTTTTAAATAAATGGTGCTAGAAATATTGGACATCCGTATGCAGAATAATAAAACTAGATCACTATCTCACACCGTATACAAAAATCAACTCAGAATAGATTAAAGCTAAAACATAAAACCTAAAACTATAGATTCCTAGAAGAAAACTTAGGGAAAATGCTTTAGGACATTGGTCTTGGCAAAGATTTTACATGGTTAAGACCTCCACAACACTGGCAACAAAACCAAAAATAGACAAATGGAACTATATTAAATTAAAAAGCTTCTGCACAGCCAATGAAATGATCAACACAGTGAGAAGACAGCCTGTTGAATTATAGAAAATATTTACAGATTATCCATCCAACAAGGGACTAACATCCAGAATATATGAGCAACGTAAACAACAGCAAAAAAAAAAAAAAAGAAAAAAAATGAATAATCCCATTAAAACGTGTTCAAGGGACATCAATAGAAATTTCTCAAAGGAAGACATGCAGGGGGCCAGGCACGGTGACTGACGCCTGTAATTCCAGCACTTTGGGAGGCCCAGGCAGGCAGATCACAAGGTCAGGAGATCGAGACCATCCTGGCTTACATGGTGAAACCCCGTCTCTACTAAAAATACAAAAAATAGCTGGGTGTGGTGGCATGCACCTGTAGTCTCAGCTTCTCGGGAGGCTGAGGCAGGAGAATCCCTTGAACCCCGGAGGTGGAGGTTGCAGTGATCCAAGATCGCACCACTGCACTCAAAAAAAAAAAAAAAAAAAAAAAAGACACGCAAATGGCCAACAGATATATAAAAAAATACTTAACATCATTAAGCGTCGGTAAAATACAAATCAAAACAACAAGATCATCCTATACCAGTTAGAATGGTTATTACTAAAAAGAAAAAAGTAACAAATGACGGAGAGGATGGATGCAAAGAAAAAGGAAATCTTATACATTCTTGGTGGAAATGTAAATAGTACAGCCACATGGAAAATAGTATGACGATTTCTCAAAAATCTAAAAGTATAATAGAACTACCAGGACTGGCACTGTGGTTTATGCCAGTAATTCCAGCACTTTGAGAGGTTGAGGCAGAAAGATCACTTGAGGCCAGGAGTTTAAGACCAGGCTGGGCAACTCACCCAGACCTCATTTCCACAAAAAATAGTAATTAAAAAATAACCAGACATGGTGGTGCATGTCTGCAGTCCTAGCTACTCATTAGACTGAGTCAAGAGGAATGTTTAAATTCAGGAGTTTGAGGTTACAGTGAACTATGATGGGTCCAAGGCACTCCAGCCTAGGTGACAGAGCAAGAATCTGTCCCTTAAAGAAACAAAAAACAAAAACAATAGAACTACTGTATGATCCAGTATTTTAACTAATTTATCCAAAGGAAAACAAATCAGTATATCAAAGGGACACCTGCACTCCCATGTTTCTTGCAGGACTATTCAAAAAACAAAGACATAAAATCAACCTAAGGGTCTATGTGTGGGTAAATATGTAAACAAAATGGGATATATATATATGTGTGTGTGTGTGTGTATATATATATATAATGGAAGATTATTTATATATAATAATACACACACACACACACATAATGGAAGACTATTTGGACATAAAAAAGAAAGAAAGTATGTCATTTACTGAAACATGGATGGAACTGGAGGTTATTATGTAAAGTGAAATAAGTCAGGCACAGAAAGACAAATACTACATGTTTCATTTGTATATGGGAGTTCTAAAAGTAGATCTCACAGAGGTAGAGAGTAGAACAGTAAATACCAGAGGATGAGAAGGCTGTGTGGGTCAGGAGGGGATAAAGAGAGATTGTTTAATGGGTACAAACATACAATCAAATAGAAGTACTAAGTTCTAATATTCAATAGTATGTTAAGGTGTCTATAGTTAACAACAGCGTATTGTGTATTTAAAAATAGCTAGAACAGAGGACTTAAAATGTTCCCAACACATAGAAATGGTAAATACCTGGGGTGATAGACATCCCAAATACCCTTACTTGATCATTACACATTCTATTTATGTAATAAAATATTGTATGCACTCTATATATGTACAAATATTATGCATCAATAAAATTTGAAAAAATAGTGACCAGAAAAATATTGCTATAGATGAAAACTCTGCCCAGTTTATCATATAATTACCATATCTCTTTGCTCTGTATAAAATTGGAGCACAAGGCAGAGATTCCAACACATAGGGATAATTTTTTCAGGCAACAGAAGCAGTTGAAATGCGAGGGAGTAGAACTCAAGAAGAACATAGAATACATTTGTATCAAAAATATGAGGATAAACTGGAAGTTGCTAAAGGAAAAATAAATAGTGCTAAAAATATAAATGTAAATTTAGAAATAAATAATGTGCATTGTGTCTTCTCAGGTCTAACTGATGAAAATGCTAAAAATAATACTTAATTCTCTTGGGCATAATTTGGATCCTTCATCATCAAAATTGTGCATTGTCCTGTGATGTAATGCAGACTTCCTCAGTGACCATTAGAATTTTAAGCTGATAGTCTTCTTCTCTAAATTGCTCTAGGATGTTATATCTTTGTTGGTTCCTTTGATTTAGTTTTCTCTCTCATCTCTACTGTCACACTGTCCTCTGTGATTTTTTATTGTTTTCTATCCGCTTCCCATATCTTCCTTGGTACACATTTTTTAATTTTCTAGTTTTTACTATCTTATAAGTTGGAAACACTAGATAGCAAAATGTAATCTTGTGTAATTAATAAAAGTTATTAATCATATAGCAATGGCTTTGATCCATAGCTCTTTTATTAAAGTTGCATAGAAGTTGACATGTGATATTTATGGATAGCAAATGGTTTTTCAGGAGCCGCTTTTGCTTGAGATGAGGTCCTGGATCACTGAATTATCAGAAAATTATAATTTTTGAAAAATGAATTCATTGGAGAACAGTATGGTGGTTCCTAAAATAACTACAAATAGAACTACCATATGATCCAGCAATCCTACTGTTGAGAATTTCCAAAGGAAAGGAAATCATTATATCAAAAAGACATTTGAACCCCCATGTTTATTGCAGCACTACTCAAAATAGCCAAGACATGAAATGACTCTAGGTGTCCAACAACAGATGAACGAAGAAAATGTGATATATGCATGCCATCATACTATTTGGCGATCAAAAGAGTAAAATTCTGTCATTCATGGCAAGATGCATGGAACCGGATGATATTAGGTTAAGTGAAATAAGCCAGGAACAGAAAGTTAAACACCAAATGTTCTCACCTATATGTGGAAGCTAAAAAACAGTTAATGTCACAGAAGTAAAACGTAGAACAAAATATACTGTAGACTGGGAAGGTAGGGGAAATTAAGGGACAGGGAGATATTTGTTGAAGAACACAAAATTATAGATAATAGGAACAAGTTCTAATGTTGTATACCACTGTAGGATGACTATAGTTAATAGTAATATGTAGCTTCAAATAGCTAGAGGGAGGATATTAAACATTTCCAACACAAAGAAATGATAAATGTTTGAGATGATGGGTATACTAATTACCCAGACTGATTACTATACATTGTATGCATCAAAATATCACTATGAACCCCCATGAATATGTACAATTATTATTTATCAATTAAAAAATAAAATAAAATAGCTGTTTTATGATTATATTTATCAATAAAAATTTTTTGTGTTATTCTTGTCATAGTTTTTTAAATGTTTTATTGCTTGTTTGTTTAAAGAGTGCAGTCTTATTCTTCTCTAGATCACTTTGCTGATTTTAATACAATTTACATAGTAAATTTTTAGAGAATCATAATGTAATTGACTGCCTAGGAAAGACAACTTGGAATGGGATTCGATAATGTTACGTTTATGCGTGAAAGTTTGAGACCCAAGCTGTCTGGAGTTAAATTCAGGTTCTATTACCTATTAGCTAGAAGACCATGATGAATATTTAAATACTTAAGTTCCAGTTTCCCCACCTGCATAAGAAAAAAATCAAAGTGTCTACCTCAGAAGATTGATTATGGCAACTAAATGTTCTGATACATGTTTAGCATTTAGTAAAGTCTAACATGTATTCATAGAAAATATACATTAAATGACAGCTGAATTAATTCAAAATTTAGAGGCTCACTAACTTTCATTTTATTAATATGAAACAATATTTAAAAAAACAAAACCATGTTGTGAAGGGTATAAAATAGGCTAAAAGCTGTGTCCAGAAAAATTATATGTTAGACAGTTAAAATAGTAAAATTAGAGAAAGGTTTGGTAAAAATTTCAGTCAGTTCTGTTATTGGGTCCTAGACTATGATTACTGTCCATCAAGCAGAAAATCCTCAGGAAGAGATGCACAGTAAGTGAGTTTAAAACTGTGAGATTTTCAATTTGTTCTAAGAGCAGCCTTTTTATCTGTTTTCCTCTTGACTGACAGAACAGATGAAAAAATGGAAGTAAAATGAATCCGAATAATATCTTGGATGAGAATGCAGCTTAATAAGAAACACATCTAATGTAGGAGTAGGAGCAAGGGAAAGGGAGAAAACCCTTCAGGATGAGAGCTTTGTGTCATGCCTGACAAGATGAGGAGAGAAAAACAGAGCTTACATAACGTGTATTGCATTTGAATCTTTCAACAGAGAGCTAAGCAGTGCTACTGTTGCCTCATAGAAGGAAAAAGCTCCAGCTTGCTATGGAGGGGCAGAGAGACCAGAGCATCTGCTTACCGTTCTCAGTTTTATTAAAACACCGGAAGAGAAAGCAGGAACTTGAGGAGTATGGCCTATCTGAATGCATCTTTAGGAAGTAAGGCATTATGCGAGCCCTCTAGGGGAGAAATCAGACATCAAAGGCTCCTCATCAGCAGCTGCTACTTACAGACATTTATTTATTTTGCACCGTAAAAACCATGAGAAAAGGAGAGAAATGACACCTGGGGGAGAAAGCTCTGAAATGAGAATTCTGGGCTTCTGATATTAATATACTCCTTCCTCTGGGCCTCAGTTTCCCCATTTTTACCACCAAAAGGTTGCAACGTTGGCCTTTAGGGTCTCTAACCCCTTTTCAGCTGAAAATTCTATGACATATTCATGAGTATCAACAGAATCTAGCTCCACCCCCATAATTTGTTCATTCCTTTTTCCAGATTGTTTTACCTGCCGTCTTATTTCTTGCTACTCTTTCTGAGCTCCTTTGTTACAGGCAAACAGTGCACTTTTGCCTTTTGACTTGTACTTAATCTATGCCCTTCATTTTCACTGCTTCTGCTTCCACACCTAAATACACCTGTTTTTGGAATTAAACTCAAATATTCTTATTCTCCTTCCCAAAAGAAGTGATCTCCACCTCTCCAAGTCTCCATTAAATTTTCCTTGTTCCCTCTCAGGGCTCATTAGATGCGCTACCTGAGATAAAATAATCAAAAAGATCAGAACTTAGTTTAAAGTGAATTTATGTTTGTTCAAACATAAAGTTTTGGAGGACAGCCACTCAGGAAACACAGACTCCAAAGAATTGAAGTCATTCTTCTAAAGTATAGAACTTTGGGATCCTTTATAGAGACCAAATTTAGGAAAGCATAACAAATTCAGCATCTTTCTATATATGGCTGAATGCATAATTATAACAATCTGATTAGTTCAGGTAGTATTTTTTTGGAAAGGTATATTTAACATTGACATTGAAGATGTAACAGTCATGGGATCCTTTGCACCATCTGGTTTGAGTAAGGTACAAGAAAATAAAGGAGACAGTTAATCTGTAACAAAAATCAGTGATTGGAAGGGAAAGAGGTTTGGTCTCCAGTCTCTCCTAGTCATTTACAGAACAAGAACAATGAGAAAGAGAGTTAATCTATAACCTAATAATGAGAAGTTGTGAACCTGATATATGACTGAATCTTCAGGGCTCAACTTCCTCCTTGGTGTAATAAATTTAGCAGATCCTAAAATTGTTTCTCTTATGGCTGCATGATATTGTAATCATTAGTTCATGTATTGTCTTGTCTTGCTGAGTAGCAACTGCTATGAACTCCCCAGTTCCCGGGATCACTGGGGATAGGGATATGTCAGGTATTACAGTGTTACATGTCCATATCATTTGGTAGATAGCCACTGCCCCAAGTCCCCCACAGAGGACTCCCTGTCCCCTTCCTCCAGGACCCCTCACATCACGTTATTCAAATAACTACATGGTTTACACCTGGCATAGCAGTTTCTCCAGGGTCCTTGCCCAGGCTATGGCTTTGCCAGAGCCCATGTTGGTCAAGTTGCTGGATATTTTGAATGTTATTCCTGCTCTGCATCCCTCCAATCCACAGCTTCCTGCTAAGTGGCATATACATAACAAATGGTGAATATGTGTCTATTAAATGAAAGTAGTCAGGCTTGTTCCAATACTGTAAAAATTGCAGGAAAATACTTAGGGAGGGGTAGAGGGTCACAGAATGAGATGATTTTTGTTCCATGAGTCAGTGTTTAAGGCTTTTCTCCTGGTCTCAAAAGGCACTTAACGATTTTGGAGGGAGGGTAAGTAGAGGGGGTAGAATTTAAAGATATTAAGCAAAATTGGAGTGGAATAAGGTGTAATTGAGTAATGCCTTATAAAAGAGACTACAAGCTTTTCAAGAGTTTGGTGAAAGACTGCATGAGTTGGGGGAATATGAAATGGTGCCACCTTCTCTTGACTGTGTTCCTATCTCCATTCATTTTCTGTCTTTTTCAGGGTTGCTTCTTTTTTCCCATCTCTAAATGAGAATTCTTCCCAAGCTTTGGTCAGTTCCTTTTTCTGTCTCCTCTCTTTTACTACAATGGGTAAATAAGTTTAGCAAGATTTAAGCACACATTGTCAATATACAAAAAAGTCAGCCAGAAATCTACATTCTAATAATGAACAATTGGATACCAAAAGTAAAAATATAGTACTGTTTAAAATATCACCAAGAATAATGAAATACTTAAATATAAATCTAATAAAATTTATGTAAGATCTCTATGCTGAAAACTACAAAAGACTGATGAAAGTTATCGGTGAAGACACAAATAAATGGAAAGATATATTGTACTCATGGACTGGAAGATGCAATATATTTAAGATGTCAGTTCCCAAAAATAGGTCTACAGATTCAATGCAATCTCACTTAAAATTCCATAAGATTTTTTATAGATATCCATAAGCTAGTCTCAAATTTTATATGAAAAAGACAAGAGTCCAATATAGCCAAAATAACTTTGAAATAAGAATAAAGTTGGAGAACTTATACTGCCTGATTTTAAGACATACTATGAATCTTAACTATAATATAACCTAACTATAACAATCAAGACAGGGTAGTACTGGAGAAAAGATACATAGATAGATAAATGAGACAGAGTAGAAAGTCCAGAAATAGGCATCCAGAAATATGGCTGATTGATTTTTGACAATAGTGTGAAGGAAATTCAGCGGAGAAAGAACAGATTTTTGTAATAAATTGTGCTGGAAAAATTTAACGTTTGCATGTATATGTATGGAACTTCAGTCTATATTCTTTATGAAAAATTAATTCAAAATGAATTATAAGTCTAAATTTAAAATACAAAACTAAAAAGTTTTTAAAATAAAACATAAGAGAAAAATTTTTGTGCCCTTAGGTTAGGCAAAGAGATCTTAGATAAGAACAACAAACCAAAACTATGATCTATAAAAAAGAAAACTGGGCCAGGCATGATGGCTTATGCCTATCATCTCAGTACTTGGGAGTCCGAGGTGAGTGGATTGTCTGAGGTCAGGAGTTTGAGACAATCTGGCCAACATGGCGAAAACCTGTCTCTACTAAAAATGCAAAAATTGGCCAGGTGTGGTAGTGGCACCTGTAATCCCAGCTACTAGAGAGGCTGAGGCAGGAGAATCGCTTGAACCCTGGGAGGTGGAGGTTGCAGTGAGCTGAGATTGTACAATTGCACTCCAGCCTGGGCAACAGAGCTAGACTCTGTCTCGAAAAAGAAAAGAAAAGAAAAGAAAAGAAAAGAAAAGAAAAGAAAAGAAAACTGATAAATCTGACTTCTTCAAAATAAAATATTTTTGCTTTGCAAAAAACTTTTGTGACAAGAATGGGAAGATGAGTCACAGCCTGGAAGAAGATATCTGCATATATCTGATAAAGAACTCTCAAAACGTAATGATAAGGAAACAAACAACCCAATAAAAAATGGGCAGAAGATCTGAGCAAACAGTTTACCAAAGAAGGCACATGGACAGAAAATAAGCACATTAAAAGATGTCAACCTCATTAGTCATTAGGAAAATCCAAATTAAAACCACAAAGAGCTACCACTACATACCCCTTAGCATGGCTGAAACTAACAGAGAAAACAAAACTTGACAATACTAAGTGGTGGTAAGTATGCTAAGCAACTGGAACTCTCATATATTGCTTTTGGGAATGCAAAATGGAACAGCCGCTGTAGAAAATAATTTGTCAGTTACTTATGAAGTTAAATATGCATTCCTGTATGACCCAGAAATCCCATTTGTATGTATTTACCCTAAAGAAATGAAAGCATATGTCCACGCGAATACCTGACGTAGATATTTATAGCAGCATAAAACTGTTATTGTAATTGACAAGACAGGAAATAACCAAATATTCCTCAACTGGGTAATCAATAAACTAATTCATAAAATAAAAATCACCATTTTGTAATACATTTCTATAAGTTTTAACAACTGTGCAGTCACATCTATTCACTACCACAATCAAGACATAAAACAATTTTATGACTGTAACCCACCAATTTTTTTTGAGTATTGATTTTAAAAGAAACAAATGTTAAAAAACCCTTAAAATTAGTGAAATGAGTCACAATTACTCCAGAAATGTGTATGTCTAAAATTTTGCATTTTCAAACCAGTCTGGCAATATCAAATAAAGCTAAGCATGCATGTGTGCATAATCTATATACACACACATATGTAATCCCTCTATATAAATATACATACACACAAATATTATATATTATATTTTATATTACTAATATATATTACTTATATATAATGTATATATAGATGTACACACATATATTATATATGATATATAACATATATTTTATATATTATATATACACCTACAAATACATATATAGATATACACACATAATATATTTAGATAATATATTAATATAGTAATATATAATATGTATCTAATAATATAAAATAATTAATATACAATATATAATATATCACATATATTATAATTAATATATTTACATAGTATATAATATATGTAATATCTTATATAAAATATATTATATAAAATATATGTTTTATATATATTTTATATAATATGTAATATATATTTATGTAATATATGCTATGTAATATATGTAATATATGTAATATAATACATAATATATTTATATACATATATTTATAAAATATATATAAAATATATATTTCGTATATAATATCTATATATCCACATACAGGTATATATGTAATATATACTATATTACATATCATATATAATATAATTATATATTATATATTGCCTATATCATATATGATTCACATATATTACATATGTTATATATGATATATTCATATATTATATGCTAGCTATCATATATAACATATGTAACATATATAATATATAACTATGTTACATATGATGTATGTGTGTATGTATATCTATATATGGATTATATATAGAAATATATGTGTATGTATGCATACCTATATATGGATTATATATGTGTGTGTATGTGTGTGTATATATATATAAAACCCCCACATTTTATTTCGTTCCTAGGTATGGATTCCTAGGCATGTAGTGAAGAAAAATGTACCCTTAGATCCGCAAAAAGATATGTGTAGGTATGATCATTGCAACACCATTCTTAAAAGTCCCAACTGGAAACTAAAATTTCCATCAATAGTAGGAGGGATATAATAAAATAGTAAAATAGATATTAGAATAGTGGGATTCTATTGTTTTCAAATAGTGGAATGCCATACTATAATAAGAAGGAACAATCTAAAACTACATACAAACATTGCATTGAGTGATGAAACCAGGCAAAAAGGACAAACATGTATGATGTGTTTCTGTTTCTCTCAGGTTCAAAACACAAAAACGAGTTTGTGGTATTAGGTGTCAGCCTAGCGGTGAGTTTCTTTTGAGGCAGCTAGATAGTGACTAGATGGAGACATGGGAGCCTCTGGAGAGTGTGCCATGTTCTGTCTCATGAGTTGGGTTCCAGCTACACGGGTATATTTAGTTTGAAAGATTCATCAAGCTTTGCACTAGTAATGTGCATAATGTTTTGTATATGTAGGCTTCAATGAAAAGTTTAAATTAAAAAAAGGAAAATACTTTTATCTTTTTAAAATGTATTTAATTTACACCTAACTTTACAGAAACACAGAAGTTGCATAGAAGAAAAGACGCATGTTCCTTTGGTGTCGTCCATTATTTATTATTATTATTTTTATTAAGGGTCATTTCTCTGAAGGTGAAGTCTCTCTTTATTTGCATAGTTCTTTCTAAATCATACGTTTAACAATGCTTGAGGAAATAATTGGTTCATTACCCTCCATCCGGCTGGTTGCCCTCCCCTAAGACTTATACCTACACCTTGGTCAATTCCATAGACCAAGCCAGGTGCAGACTTGAAATGAAGGGTTTTTCTGGAACGCACCTGCTGTGTGGTGAGAATATTGCTTCATTTCGTGTACTGCAGGCTGTGCCTCTTGTCAGACTACTAACAACAACAAAAGAGTTACTTACAGATTCAGATGCTATTTCTTCTATCTAGTCTCTGCAGATACTTCATTAAATCTGGAAGTGTTTTTACAAGATATTGCAACAAAAGCTAGGCAGAGAGTCCGTCCTCAGGGGTCTTATCATTAGACAGTCAGGCATGTACACAAAATCCTGAGAACGGTAGAAACAATTATTTACTTTCTGTCTTCTGTCTCCTGTCATCCACACTGTGTCCACCTCAGTTAGGCATAAGAGCCTTCCTCTGTGACCGCTCTTTCCTCTTCCCTTTTCTCATGGCCTCTTGGTCTTCTAACTCCCACCCTCGTCATGGTGGTTTTTCTTCCTCTCAGCTTCCAACCTGACTAAAGTCAGATGGATCCAAACAGCTTTTTCTTCAGTGAAAGTAACAGTGCTGAGATGGGTAGTGGATAGAGTCAGGCTTTATCCATGGTTGGAGGAGTTGAAGAAAGTTTCCCTTTATAACAGGCTCAAGTCTGACGGCTCCGCTCTCAGAGGTTGAAAACACGAGAAGCAGGTGTGGTGAAAGGAAAGCAATTTTATTGATCAAATGCTGGCAGATGGGAGATAGCCAAGCTTCTGCCTCAAGGAAGCCCTCTCTGTCTCTGGGGATGATTGAAGGGTTTTCAGAAGGAAAAGGTGTGGGAAACACACGGCAAGGTGCAGGAGGGTGGCAGTTTGGCCTGTCTCATTCTGCTGGTTATCTTAAGTAATTGCCCATTCAGAGGCTGGGTTCCTGTTATCCCAACTTTCGCCCCGTAGTGGTGGGTTGTTAGTAACTCCCCCCAATTAGAAGAATTCTGCAGCTGGGTCTCCTAAATTTGGTTTGTTTCAAAATTGGTCACTGCAACTTCTAAGCAAGTGCATAATTAGATTAGCGAGCACTGTTCACATAAGTGCCTGGTAGGAAAGGAGAAATGAAGAGTTTCAAAGTACATTTCAAGGCTGAAAGCAAGAAACGGAGAAAAAAGCCTCAAAATGCATTTTGGGGCTGGGGTTCTTGGTTAGTTTCTCACTGTGAAATTCCATTCAATTTCTATGGAAAGTGGGTGATGCGTTAAATCTTGCTGTTTCTTGTTGAAAAGGAGCATAGTTAGGGGGTATCAGAATGGAATCGATTTGCCTGTAGTTAGACATATTCCCGAGTTCCCAGATTCACAGTAGGAATTTGCTGGAGCATTATGGTACTAGGACCTAGAAGCTTTTGAGATACTCTGTCCGGCACCTCCATACAAAGTATATAACGGTGATAAGGTCCACAGCAGCTAAGGAGAACAATTAGCAGAGTACCAATCACACAGTATATGAAAGTCTCCCATGTATTAGGAAGTCGGCTGAACTACGCTCTTATGCAGTCCTGGGAGAAGATATCTATAGCAGAAATAGAGATATCTAATGCATGCGTAACCTGGGTTATATTGTGAGAATAATGTGGTGTATATATATGCACAACATTCAATCTTAATCAGTGCACAAGTGCTGCCTTGGGTTGCAGTCAGGATATCTAAGGCCATACCATTTTGTAGGGCCTCTTGGCTAATCTTCAAGGTTTCTTCAGTGAGAAGGGTGTTACTTTTTGGCTAGCTCTTGGTCTGCTCTTGGTTTCTCCAGGATTTTCGTAGCACCTTATTTACTGGGTAGAAAGGATAACAGGGTCATTTATGGGGTATGAGGACCTGGAAACAGCAAATTGTTCATAGACTTCCAGAGGGAAGAGTTTTTGCTTTTCTTCCTTGGGGTGAGTGAGTGGCATCTGCAGTTACACTCCCTGTTCTGGTGGAATCTGTAAGCAAAATTGCTGCTTCCTTGGAGGAAAAGTCACTTGATCATTTAGCTTGCAAAGCAACTCTCATCCCAATAGAGAAACTGGTCATTCTGGCATATAGAGAATATTATTTCTTAATTCCAAGTCCCCCAGCTAACATTCCAAAGATTTTTAAAAAAAAATCTTTTGCTGTATTTCTCTTGAATTTTAGTAGTTTTTGCTTTTGGGGTGTTATGGACTGAATAAGTAGCCCTAGGATTGATTAAGAAATGAGTTACTTTGTTCCCCACTGTCATTTATACCTGGGGCTCCTGTGGGGATATGATGACAGGTTAACTAAACATGCATATTTAACAGGTTATAGGAGGATGTATGAATATTTATAAAGGTGGTCCTGACTCATGCATATTGAAAAAACATGAATGTAACATATGACTCTGCTTACTTTGGGATAGAGACGTAGCCTTTGCCTGGCATAGTCTTAGGTTCTGTTTATAATTTGGTATCTTACTGTCATAAAGAGTTCGTTCTGTCAGTCTTAGAATCTCTATTTTAATGTTAATACTGGTCAATTTTGCCTGCATTCCAAAGATCCAATTTTGCCTTAATTCCTCCTTCGTTGAGAGGCTTAAAATTCTATTTTTTTTTTAGTTTATAGTCCCCCTTTTTATCAAGGTATGCCAGAAGCAGTATTAATGGCCATGCTTTTATGTTGTCCCATATCAGTGCTGGAGTAGTATGCCACCTGCCTCGAGTCCATCATGTCCCTGGTTGTGACCCCTCTGGCTAAAGGGTTTAGAGTCAAAAGACTTATAGTCAATTGAATGTTCTAGGCCAGATGAGAATGGAAGTGTAGAGGCACTCATTAACCTTTAAATCCCCTTTTAAGCAACATAAGAGACAAAAAACAAAAGCCAAATGGCAAAGTTATAAAATGGACTTATTTATAATTTATATACACTGAACTGCTGTAATCTTGGCTCATAGCAATTAGCTGTACAAAACACAAGCATTTTGTTCAGCTGTTTAGGCAATTGTGTGCTCATTCTTGATTTGGAGGATTTGACCTAATTTTATTTCTTGAAATCAGCCCTTACAATCTCATGTGACAGTACCTGGGCCTGGAGGGATTGAATAATTTTAAATTCTGGAGGCGAAACAAAACAAATAATTAGCAATGTTTTAAACAAAAATGTCATAAACTCTGTCTAGTTTTGAAAATGACAAGAAAGGAAGCTCATAGGTAGTTAAACATTTCAATTATTTAGTATCAAAACATATAATTATTTTAATTCACATAGAGGCAAAATTATTAAATGAATCTTAATGTTTTGAATACAGTCCATTCCCTGCATCTCATGAAGGCAGTTACTTTGATTGTTGCCTTTGCCTGAGTCTAAAGATGAGGCTTTCGTTAACTTAGGTTTGGTGTCAGGTATTGGCAGGAGTCATTGACTTCTTGAGACAAGATATGTATTCCCAGTTAAATCACCTTTGCAAAAATTATAACTAAGGAAATTATTACAGTGAAAGAGATACGAACTAGCTGACTCCATCTTGCCTCTAACCTCCAAGATGTTCTTATTCATTCTGAGTCATAAGTTGAACTAACTTTGGGAGGAACAGTCCTTTCCCAAAACAAACCCCCTTCCTGCCTGGGGACTAGACTGCCTTTGCAGGACTAACAAATTTGCCACAAATTTAGAAATTATGGTTTAGGAGTCATGCAGCTGGAGGCTGCAAGATTCTAAACCTCCTCAAATTGGTCCTGGGGATAAAATCACTATGGCAAAACCTGAGATCAGTACTTGGGATATTTTGTAGACCCTGAACTCGATGGACCGGCTGGCACTATCCAGATGGATAAACTGTCTCATCTGGTCTTATGGCCCCCACTCAGGAAGTGACTCTGCAAAGAGGACAGTTTACACTTTCTGTGATTTCACACCTGACCCACTGGCTCCCTACCCACTAAATTATCCTTGAAAACTTCGATCCCCAAGTTTTCAGGGAGACTCATTTGAGTTATAATAAAATTCTGGTCTCTCACGCAGCCAGGTCTGCATGAATTACTCTTTCTCTGTTGCAATTCATCTGTCTTGATAAATTGGCTCTGTCTAGGCAGCAGGAAAGGTGAACTCAAGGAGTGGTTACACCAGCAGTCAAAACCATGTAATTTAACAGCACAAGGATTAGTTAATCGCACCTGAAAATGACTATTGCAAGGGGCTGGGGGTGGTGCTACTGAAGCCCATGATCTAATTGGAAACTGTAAAAAGATTATATAACCTTTTGGTGATTAATTTTTATAGCTTTGATAACCCCTAGCAATAAGTCGGAGACTTAATTTAGAATTTGATTTTGAGGATGTTTGTCAAAGACATTAAAAAGCTCATTGTAAAATTATAGTTACTCGTTTAACCAAAGTGATAATCAAAAGACTTTAAAAGCAGCACAGAAGTTTACATGGATTGAAAAAAAATTGAATTATTTTAAAGCTCAGTTTTTCTAAGCAATCAAACACCTAATAAGACAACACAGGAATTATCCTGATAAAACATAAAATGTTGTTTTTTAAGCCAGTTACAAAAAAGGCAAAGTAAAACCTTCTGCAGTGTGACTGCTTGTTCTTATAAGAAGCCCATTTAGATAATCTGAAATTCAAATTTGATGAAAAAAGTGCTTGAATTTAATCAGATACTGGAAGATTGTGTTCAAAGTTATAAGTATGTCAGGGAAATATGTGACTCTTAGGAACAGCATGAGAAGTTTCCTGATTACATTGAAAAATTTAGACATATCAAGAAAAGCCAAGAGTACACAATCAATTATACTGGAGGAAATTACACTGGAAGGAAACATTGCTTTTTATTTTACCTTCGATATAAAAACATTTCAGCATTATACCATAACAACTGTTAGAACTGGAGAAAAATGTCATAGGAGCTGACAAAGAACTGAAGGCGAGTTATCATCTCAGGTCTTTCCAAAGAGCTGACAGCAGTGAGATACAACAAAAGTTGAACTTCTAAGATATGAATCTGAGAAGCTTTAAAAAGAAATAGGTTATAGAACTAAAAGGCAAAATCTGTAGTTTCATTAAAAGCACAAATCAACACCTTAAGAAAACCTTATTTTAAAATAGAAGACCAATGTTTAGAAAGGCTATTATAAATAATTTTATTTTAATTATAGGTAACTTAATCACATACACAATTCCTTTTATAAATTTTCTTCATGAACCTTATCACAACCTACCCAGACCATCTATGACATGTTTGGACTTTCTGACTTGTCCTATACTTCCCTCTTTCCTAAATAATCTATTATTTTATGTTAGGACACAAATTTACCATATGAAATCCTTATACAAAATTATTCTATTTTCTTTTTATCTGTTCGTACTAAAAATACATTTTTATATCCATGACTACTTTCACATCTCTCTCCTCTATTGACCTGTTTCTTTTTACCCTCTTTAATAAATAACTTTTAAATAACCACCAAAGTAGACATTTTTTTTGTCATTGATAACATAACTGACAGAATTATATATTAACTAGAATGATTATTCTTAGTAACCTTAAATGTTAGTAAAAACCTAGGAAGCAACAAATCCTGAACCATCTGTCAGATGTTAGCAGTTTATAGATGAAAGCATTCTATAATATTAGAAGAAGGTTTTCCCATATCATAATATTTTCTTTAAAAAAAAATTATTTCAAGAGCTTTTAGGGTGCAAGTGGTTTTTGTTTGTACATGAATATATTATATAGTGGTAAATTCTGAGATTTTAGTGTACCCATCACCCAAATAGTGAACACTGTACCTAATATATAGTTTTTTTTTAATCCCTAGTCCGACTCCCATGCTTCCCATTCTGAATCTCTAAAGTCTTGTATCACTCTATATGCCTTTTCATACTCATGGCTTAGCTCCCACTTATAAGTGAGAACATACGTTTTTTGGTTTTTCCCTCCTGAGTTACTTCGCTTAGAATAATGGCCTTCAGCTCCATCCAAGTTGCTGCAGAAGACATTATTTCACTACTTTTGATGGCTGAGTAGTATTCCATGGTGTATATGTACCATATTTTTTCTTATCCACTTATTAGTTAATGGGAACTTAGGTTGGTTCAGTATATTTGCAATTGTGAATTGTGAATTGTGCTGCTATAAACATGTATGTGCCAGTATCTCTTTCATTAATAACTTCTTTTCCTTTGGGTCGAAACCCAGCAGTGTGATTACTGAATGAAATGATAGATCTACTTTTAGCTATTTAAGAAATCTCCATACTGTTTTCCATAAAGATTGTAATAATTTACATTCCTACCATCAGTGTATAAGCATCTCCTTTTCCCCATATCCATGCCAGTATTTATTTATTGTTTGTTTGTTTGTTTACTTTTTAGTAATGGCCATTCTTGCAAGAGTAAGATGATATCTCATTGTAGTTTTCATTTGTATTCTCCTAATGATTAGTGATGATGAGCATTTCTTCATATGGTTTTTAGTCATTTGTGTATCTTCCTTTGAGAAATGTCTATTCATGTACTTTGCCCACTTTTTAGTGGGATTATCTGTTGTTTTCTTGTTGATTTGTTTGAGTTTCTTATATATTATGGATACTAGTCCTTAGCTGGATGTGTAGTTTGCAAATATTTTCTATCATTCTCTGTGTTTTCTGTTTACTCTGATAATTATTATTTTTTTTTTGCTGTGCAGAAGCTTTTTAGTTTAATTAGGTCTCATTTATTTACAGTTCTTTTTGCCAAATTTGCTATTGGGATTTTAGTCACAAATTCTTTGCCTAGGCTGATACCTAGAAGAGTTTTTTCAACTTTGTCTTTGATACAGTTTGGCTGTGTCCCCACCCAAATCTCATCTTGAATTGTAACTCCCTAAATTCCCACATGTCATGGGAGGAACCTGGTGGGAGGTGCTTGAATTATAGGGGGGGGGGTCTTTCCTGCACTGTTCTCATGATAATGAGTGAGTCTCATGAGATCTGATGGTCTTAAAAGTGAGCTTCCCTGCACAAGCTCTCTCTTTGCCTGCTGCCATCAATGTAAGACATGACTTGCTCTTCCTTGCCTTCTGCCATGACTGTGAAGCCTCCCCAGCCATGTGGAACTGTAAGTCCATTAAATCTCTTTCTTTTGCAAATTGTCCAGTCTCAGGTATGTCTTTATTAGCAGTGTGAGGACAGACTAATATAGTAAATTGGTATCAGTAGAATGGGCACTGCAGAAAAGTACCCCAAAGTGTGGAAGCAACATTGGAACTGGGTAATAGGCAGAGGTTGGAACAGGTTGAAGGGCTCAGAAAAGACAGGAAAATGTGGGAAAGTTTGGAACTCCCTAGAGACTTGTTTAGTGGCTTTGACAAAAATGCTGGTAGTGATATGAACAATAAGGTCCAGGCTGAGATGATCTCAGATGGAGATGAGGAACTTGTTGGGAACTGGAGAAAAGGTGACTCATGTTATGTTTTAGCAAAGAGACTGTTGGCATTTTGCACCACCCTAGATATCTGTGGAACCTTGAACTTGAGAGAGATTATTGAGGGTATCCAGCAGAGGAAATCTCTAAGAAGCAAAGCATTCAATATGTGACTTGGGTGCTGTTAAAGGCAGTCAGTTTTATAAGGGAAGCAGAGCATGACAATTTGGAAAATTTGCAGCCTGACAATGTGATAGAAAACAAAAGAATCCCATTCTCAGAGAAATTCAAGCAAGCTGCAGAAATCTGCATAACTAATGAGGAGTCAAAAGTTAATCCCCAAGACAATAGTAAAAATGCCTCCAGGACATATCAAACATCTTCATGGCAGCTCCTACCAAGACAGGCCCAGAGGCCTAGGAGGAAAATATGGTTTCATGGGCCAGGTCCAGGGTCCCCATGCTGTGTGCAGTCTAGGGACTTGGTGCCCTGAATTCCAGCCATTCCAGCTTGACTAAAAAGGGGCAAAATACAACTCAGGCCATGGCTTTAGAGGGTGCAAGCCCCAATCCTTCCATGTAGTGTTGAGCCTGTGGGTACACAGAAGTCAAGAATTCAGGTTTGGGAACCTCTGCCTAGATTTCAGAGGATGTATGGAAATGCCTGGATGTCCAGGCAGAAGTTTGCTGCAGGGTGGGGCTGTCATGGAGAACCTCTGCTAGGGCAGTGCAGAAGGGAAATGTGGAATCAGAGCCCCTACACAGAGTCCCTCCTGGGGTACCACCTAGTGGAGCTGTGAGAAGATGGCCACCATCCTCCAGATCCCGGAAAGGCAGATCCACTGACGGCTTCCTCTTTGTGCTGGAAAAGCTACAGATACAACACCAGCCTGTGAAAGCAGCCAGGTGAGAGGCTGTACCTTGCAGAGCCACAAGGGTGAAGCTGCCCAAGACCATGGGAACCCACCTCTTGCATCAGCGTGATCCGGATGTGAGAGATGGAGTCAAAAGAGATCATTTCGGAACTTTAAGGTTTGAGTGTCCTCCTGGATTTCAGACTTGCATGGAGCCTATAGCCCCCTTTTTTGGACAATTTCTCCCATTTAGAATGGCTGTATTTATCCAATGCTTGTATCCCCATTGGATCTAGGAAGTAACTAACTTGTTTTTGATTTTACAGGCTCATTGGCAGAAGGAACTTGCCTTGTCTCAGGTGAAACTTTGGACTGTGGACTTTTGAGTTAATGCTGAAATGAGTTAAGACTTTGGGGTACTATTGGGAAGGCACAATTGGTTCTGAAATGTGTGGACATGAGATTTGGGAGGGGCTGGGACAGAATTACATGGTTTGGTCATGTTCCCACCCAAATCTCATCTTGAATTGTAACTCCTACAATTCCCACATGTCATGGGAGGAACCTGGTGGGAGGTGATTGAATTATGTGGATGGGTCTTTCCCACGCTGTTCTCATGGTAGTGAATGAGTCTCATGATATCTGATGGTTTTAAAAAATGGGAAATTTCCTGCACAAGCTCTCCCTTTGCCAGTTGCCATTCACGTAAGACATGACTTGCTCCTCTTTGCCTTCCGCCATGTTTGTGAGGCCTCTCCAGCCATGTGGAAATGTAAATCCATTAAACCTCTTTCTTTTGTGAAAGTCTTGGGTATGTTTTTATCAACAGCATGAGAACAGACTAACACAGACTTCTAGAATTTTCAAGCTTTTGGGTCTTATATTTAAGTGTTTGATCCATGTTGAATCTATTTTTGTATGAGATATGAGGATCTTCTACTTGTAGCTTGCCAGCTTTCCCAGCACCATTTATTACACAGGGTGCCCATTCCTTAATTTAAGCTTTTGTATGCTTTGTTGAAAATCAGTTAACTGCAGTATATTTGGCTTTTACTCTGGTTTCTCTATTGTGTTCCATTGGTCTATATGTCTATTTTTTATAACAGTACCTGCTGTTTTGGCAAGTATAGCCCTGTAGCATAATTTGAAGTCTGGTAATGTGATACCTCCTGATTTGTTCTTTTTGCTTATGATTGCTTTAGCTATTTAGGCTCTTTTTGGTTTCGTATAAATTTTAGGATTTTTTGTCTAATTCTGTGAAAACTGATATGGCATTTTGATGAGAATTGCATTGAATCTATAGATGGCTTTGGGCAATATAGCCGTTTGCACAATATTGATTCTTCCTATCCATGAGCATGGGGTGTATTTCCATTTGCTTCTGTTGTCTATTATTTCTTTCAGAAATATTTTGTAGTTCTCCTAGTAGACATCATTTACCTCCCTTTTTATGTATATTCCTAGGTATTTTATTTTATTTTTGTATCTGTTGTGAAAAGGATTAAGTTTTTCATTCAATTCTCAGCTTGGCAATCATTGGTATACAGCATTGGTACTGATTTGATTTTGTATCTTGAAACTTTACTGAGTTTGTTTATCAAATCTGGGAGTCAGTTGGAGCAATCTTTAAGATTTTCTAGATATATGATCATATCATCTGCAAATAGCAATAGTTTGACTTCCTCTTTTCCAGTTTGGATGCCTTTTATTTCCTTCTCTTGCCTAAATTTTCTGGCTAGGATATCCACAAATATATTGGACTAGGAATGGTGAAAGAGGACATCCTTGTCTTGTTCCCATTCCAAGGAAGATGCTTTCACCTTTTTTCTATTCAATATGATGTTGTCTGTGGGTTTGTCATAAATGGCTTTTATTATTTTGAGACAAGTCCTCTCTATGCCTAGTTTGTTGAGAGTTTTTATCATAAAGGATGTTGGATTTTTTTCAAATGCTTTTTCTGCGTCTCTTGAGATAATTGCACCATTTTTGTTTCTAATTCTATTTATGGAATGTATCACATTTATTTACCTGCATGTACTAAATTATCCCTGCATCCCTGAGATGAAACCCACTTCATAATGATGTATTTTCTTTTTGATGTGCTGTTGAATTCTGTTAGCTTGTATTTTGTTGCAGATAATTGCATCTATTTTCATCAGGGATGTTGGCCTGTAGTTTTCTTTTTTTGTTGTTGTTGCGTCCTTTCTGGGTTTTAGTATCAGGGTGATACTTGGTTCATAGAATGATTTAGGGAAGATTCCCTTTTTCTCAGTCTTTTGGAATAGTTGCAATAGGATTGATAGCAATTCTTTGAATGTCTAGTAGAATTCAGCTGTGAATTCATCTGGTCCTGGGCTTTTTTGTTGTTTTTGGCAATTTTTAAATTACTGATTCAATTTTGTTATTTGTTATTGGTGTGTTCAGGGTTTCTATTTCGTCCTGATTTAATCTAGGATGTTTGTATGGTCCCAGGAATTTATCAATTTCCTGTAGGTTTTCTAGTTTGCATGCATAAAGGTGTTCATAGTAGTCCTGAATGATGTTTACATTTCTGTAGTGTCAGTTGAAATGTCTCCAGTTTCATTTGTAGTTGAGCTTATTTGAATCTTCTCTCTTCTTTTCTTGGTTAGTCTATCTAATGGTCTATCTATTTTGTTTATTTTTTCAAAGAAGAAGCTTCTTGTTTCATTGATCTTTTGTATTTTTTTTGATGGAATTTCATTTAGCCCTAGAGCATGTTGGTGATTCAGGTATGCTAGTTCATTACTTTCATGATATGAGTGTGTTTGCTTTCATTCTTCCTATTTTATCACTTTGTATTTCTAATTTGTTCTAGACTGCTAAAATATCTAATTTTCAACCAATTGTCATTTTTTTCATAACCTGTCTTTCAAAAGGACCCAAAAAGCCAAAGTAAAATGATCAATA
Source organism: Chlorocebus sabaeus (assembly GCF_047675955.1). NCBI lineage: Eukaryota > Metazoa > Chordata > Mammalia > Primates > Cercopithecidae > Chlorocebus > Chlorocebus sabaeus. Next base: position 14,163,610 of record NC_132913.1, read on the forward strand.
CATTTGACTGTGTTGAAATTTAAAATATTTGTATTCCAATGACAGTCATAAACAAAGTCAAGAGTCAAACATCAGAATGTAAATAATATTTGTAATATATGTAACAAAAGGTATTAAGCAAAATAGTTGAGCTACAATAAGAAAAAAAGAAATAAAAAAGAAAAGAAAATGGTAAAACATAGGAATGGACAATAGACAGAAGAGAAAATATAATACAATACCTATTGTACTCCCAATTTTTGGGGGGCAGAACTGGAAAAATCTATTCTAAAATTAATATGAAATCTCAAGGAACCCTGTATTAGATAGTTCTTGCATTGCTATAAGGAAATATATGAGACTGGATAATTTATAAAGAAAAGAAGGTTAATTGGCATACCATCTGCAGACTATATAGAAAGCATAGGACCAGCATCTGCTTGTCTTTTGGGGAAGGCTTGAGGAAATTTTACTCTTATCAGAAGGTGAAGCAGGAGCAAGTATCTCATATGGCAGAGCAGGAGAAAGAGAGAGAGACAGGGAGTGTCACACATGTTTAAATGATCAGATCTTGTGAGACCTCACTCACTATCGTAAGGACAGCACCAAGCCATGAGGGATCTGCCCCCATGACCCAGACACCTCCCACCAGGCCTCATCTCCAATACTGAGGATTACACTTCAGCACGACATTGTGGGGAACAAATATCCAAACTATATCAGTTTCTGAATAGCCGAAACAATTTTGATAAAGAACAAAGCTGAAAGACTCATACTTCCTGATTTTGAGACTTACTACAAAGCTACAGTAATCAGAAAAGCATGGTACTGTCATAAAGATAGACAAATTAACCAATGAAATCAAATAGAGAGCCTAGAAATTAACCCTAACATGTATGGTCAAATAATTTGTGGCAAGGGTGCTAACACAATTTAATGGAGAAAGAACAGTCTTTTCACAAAATGATGCTGAGGAAACTGGATATCCACATGCAAAAGAATTATTAAACTGGGCCCTTACTTAACAGCACATTCAAAAATTAACTCAAAATCACCAAGACCTACATGTAAGATCTAAAACAATAAAACTCTTAGAAGTAAAAAGAGCAAATATTTCATGACATTGGATTTGACAGTTTCTTAGATATCACACTAAAGGCACAGGCAACAAAAGAAAAAATAGACAAATTGGACTTCACAAAAATGTAAAAGTTTTGTGCATCAAAAGACACTATCGACAGAGTAAAATGGTGAATCACAGAGTGGAATAAAATATTTGCAAGTCATATATCTAACAAGGGATTAATAACCAGAATATACTGAGTACTCCTAAGACAACAACAACAACAAATAAGTAACTCTATCCATAAATGGGTAAAATACTTCAATAGACGTTTCTCCAAATTAGATAAGCAGATGGTCAATAAGCTGATGAAAAGATGCTCAACATTACTAATCCTTAGGGAAAGCAAAACTATAATGAGATACCACCTCACATCCATTAAGATGGCTATATATATGTGTGTGTGTGTGTGTGTGTGTGTATATATATATATATATGAAATAACAAGTGTTGGCCAGGATGTGGAGAAATTGGAAATGTTCAGCACTGTTAGTGGAATGTAAATGTTAGGGGTACAAACAGAGTAGAAAGTACTTTGGTGGTTCCTGAAAAATTCAAAATAGAATTACCATATGATTCAGCAATTTTACTTTTGGGTATATACCCAAAAGAATTGAAAGTAGGGTCTTGAAGAGATATTCATGTACCTGTGTTCAGCATCATTCACAATAGCTAAAATGTAGAAGCTATCCAAGTGTCCATCTATGGACGAATGGATAAACAAAATGTGGAATATCCATACAATGGAATATTATTCATCCTTCAAAAGAAAGTTCTGCAATAGGTTATAACATGGATGAACCTTGAAGACATTAGGCTAAGTAAAATAAGTGAGTCACAGAAAGACAAATGCTGTATGATTCTATTTATTGAGATATTTAGAGTGCTTAAACTTATAAAAACAGAGAATAGAATGGTGGTTGCCAGAGGATGGGGGTGGGGGCAATGGGAAGTTATTTTTTAATGAGTATAGAGCTTCATTTTTACAAGATGAAAAGCATTATAGAGATTGATAGTGGTGATGGTTGTAAATCATTATGAAAATGTTTTTAATACCACTGTACTATACACTGAAAAACAGTTAAATAGTAAATTGTATGTTATGAGTATTTCACCACAACGAGAATTTGGAAAGTGAACAAACAAACCTACAGGGCTCCTTTAGTTCAAGTTATCAGGCTTGAACGGCAACCAAACCAAGGTGCATTTTTATGTGTTATGGTCAAATAAAATTCTTTTGATAATCCCTTCAAAATAAAGAAAGTCGCATAAGAAATGCTGAAATATAGATGGGCTTACTTTAGCTGATCAATAGCTAGTCAATAGCTGTGACCTCAGGGTTGGAAACCTGGTGTCTAGTCAAAATTTCTATCCTCTTGGCTTCTGGCTGGTGGGGAGGTGGATGTTGTATTTAATGTATCTACTACAGATTGCTAACATCTAAGCTCATTCTATTCTTCAGAAAAGGTTCATGTACCTAAATGTGACCAGACTAGTACAGGTGCTCTTTTAACTAATCCAAACCAGCAATGGGCTCTTCAAAAAGTCACAAACCACGCTCTGGTCCCAAGCTGCCCTGATCATGGATGTAGCAAAGCCCTCTCAATGCTACAGGAAACTAGGAATCCTTCAGATGTTTTTGGAGGGTTGTTGTTGTGGTTTACTTTTTGGATTTGTTTTAATAGGAATCAGTGTTTTTGTGGTTTGTGTTAGGATCTCTTCCAAGAAAAATGAGTTTGGAAAGGTGGAGGAAGGGAACATCATTAGTTTGCTATTATTGAATGACTGAGAAGACAGAAAAAAATGTCAGGATACTGCCTGGCCTGGGAGGCCGAGGTGAAGGAACAGATGGGAAAAGTTGATAGTGCTGATTGTACTCCTCTGTCTGGGTACACACCTGTGGAGCCTTCCTTTGTTCAAAATCAGTGTGGTGTCTAATAAGAAGAATGGGTTTTGAAGTCAGACAAACTTAAAATCATGTCTGTGATCTGATCCTTTCTAGCTGTGTGACCTTCAGTTTATTACCTTTCTGTTAGTTTTCTTGTCTGTACATTGAGATTTATAATAGTGAATACATGACAGAGTTGTATTAACTTAAATAAAGTAAATTAAACTGCCTGGTTTAATAGCTGGCACATTTTGTGAGCTCTATAAATACTAGCTGTTTATTGACTTCCTTTCTTTTAAAGACCATTTGGTGACTCTCTTCAGAACCTCTTGTGCAGCTTTCACCAGTAACCCCAGATGGATTGCACCGTCATGCCTCTCCTAATGGTTATGCAACTTGCCTTTCCTTGCACATTGTTGTGTTCTGATTTGTTTAATGTCTGTCTTTTGTACTTCCTATGAGCTCTTTGAGTTTAGTGACTGTCTTATTTATCTTTGCAACCCAAGAAATTCCCACAGAGCTGGGCAATAATATTCACCTATGAATGCTGGTGAATTCAATGTGTCAATGGGTTTGAAGACTGTGACAAAGCTATGGGAGGACTGTGTAGTACAACCAAAGCTATATTTGGATAAAGCCAACTGTAAACTAATGAAACACCCAGGGTATCCCTGTTAGAGTTCCAGATGGCCATGGTGACGTGGAATAGTTATGATCATTTCCTAAAAGATGAGGGTTAAAAAGGCTACAAACACTAAAGCAAGGTGATTATTATTATTATTATTATTTTTGCCGTATATGATCCAAGAGACCAAATTTAACACTCTTTCCAGATGGTGTTGGAACCAATTCAAATCAGGCTAAGGACAAAAGGCTTTTCCCCAAAAAATTATTGTGAGGTATTTTGTAAGTCTTTTTACTTGATACAACTGCAACCCCATTGGAACTGAACTGAAAATATTCAAGGTAAAGGTTGTTTTTATTTCTTGAGCCTTTTGATGCCTCATCCTCCACTAGAATGTCATCTGAGTGCTTTTATTTAATAAAACCCCCAAATCATTAAGCCTAGAGCAGTCCCACAGCCCCAGGATGCCTCGTTCTCAGATAACAAAAGCAGCTGTTGCTCACCCACCAGCACAACACAGATCAAAAGTCTGGCAGGTTCCCTTCAAGCCCCATCTCAGCTAAATGAAAGCTCCTTAGCCTCCCCAAACTTTATGCCACCCATCCATGTTGAGTTGGCTAGCAGCCACAGCAATGGCTTTTCCAGCCCATCTCCCAGGGAATGTTGCTCTGTGCTGCTGAGGGGTCTGATAATTTTCATCACCGTTATGCTTACCTGACTCCTTTTCAAATTCAGAGCACTTTTCCTTTTCCCGTTAGACTTGTGCTTTTGTGTACTTTTCCTTTATTGGAACTGGCATCATGAAGCTATTTAAACGCAGCTCCATCTGTTAGAGTTGGGTCCTGCCGGTAGAGTGTCATGTTTGATTTCAGATTATCATTTGTTGTGTTGTCAAGAAGGGCTTGGGGGAGGAAGAAAAAAAAATGCCTGTGTTCAAACTGCTCTTTGGTTAAAATGCACAAAGAACTTATTTGCAACTTTGACCATGGCTCTGATCAATGTTCCTCATGTTTCTCTACAATCACAGCAACGGTCCCTGTGACATTCAGAAGTTGGTCCCGAAAGAATTGTTCACAGTAGAAAGCTGACCTTAACCCTGAGCTTTGGAGCCCACCTGGGTCATTCATTCCTTATCCGTAAAGCAACAAAGCAGAGTAAGGCTTGTCCCTAGCAGGTAAAAGTATGAGTGTAAATGGAACCAATAGACCCTTGCTTAACTCAATGATAGGTGGAGTACATAAAGGTGGGATGGACTACTCTCAGAAATTCTGCTTCTAACTATCTGTGCCACGGAGACGATCTAAATACAGAATATGTTTTAAACGCCATTTGTCACAACACATTTGTAATTGTAAGACGTTAAAAACAAGATAAACATTCAACAATTAATAACAGCATAACAGAATGTTGAAAATTGCTAAAGCTGAAGAAAGGACACATGGCGGTGCATTGTGCTGTTTGTTTTTCTATTAAAAATAATAGTTATAAAGGCAATGTTACCCAAAAACCAACATAAAAATTACAGATACGATGTGCTTAGTGATCATTAAAAATATAAAGACGCAGGATAAAAGAATAATATATCCAAAGGCATTGGTTGCTAACTACACATATGACACAAGTGGCGTGTGGTCTAATTCTTAGTGCAACAACACAGCTGTTGTAAATACAAGTCTGACCTAAAGAAATATAGGCACCCCGGGCAAGTGTTGCATTTGACTTGTTTGCTTGGGGGTTAACTGGTAGTGAAATGACAGTCTTAAAAAAACAGACTTCAAGAGATGGGTGAATAGGAGAGGTTAGAAGTAAAGTTTGCCATGATGTGGGAAAAGCTGCACAGAACTTGAGATAGGTAGGCAGAAACATATAGGCACTGAGATACGTGAAATGTGGATAGAATCTGAAACTTCTCATTGAATCCCAGGGGGAAAATGGTCTCTTTCTCAGACACAGATTTGAGTGGGGGGCTTTATTATTGTAGACAAAGTTTTCCCTTCCCAACGCATTAACCACTAGCACCCTGTGTCATAATCCAGGTACCAAGTTTGAGCTGGGCAAGTGGCTGCTACAAGCAACATTTTCTAGCCTCTCTTGCTGATAGACGTAGCCATGTGATTAAGTTAGAAATGTGAGTAGAAAGGATATCGGCAGCTCTGACCATCTCCTAAAGGATGATTATCCTGTCCTTTCTCCATCCTCTGTCTTCCACTGTCTGGAAAGTCTGCTATTAGAGCTGGTGTAAAGCCATGCATTAAGGATGGCAGAACCAACCCCCCAGCCTGAGTTTAGGGATAACTAAGAAGTAGAGACTCCCTACCCAGACTCAGATGATTGTGTGAAGAGAAATAAACTCGTGTGAGCCACTGTACTTTAGCTGTCTTTATAACAGCAGTTTCTTTTAATTAATTAATTTATTTATTTTTTATTATACTTTAAGTTCTAGGGTACATGTGCTTAACGTGCAGGTTCGTTACATATGTATACATGTGCCATGTGGGTGTGCTGCACCCATCAACTCGTCAGCACCCATCAACTCGTCATTTACATCAGGTATAACTCCCAATGCAATCCCTCCCCCCTACCCACTCCCCGTGATAGGCCCCGGTGTGTGATGTTCCCCTTCTAGAGTCCAAGTGATCTCATTGTTCAGTTCCCACCTATGAGTGAGAACATGCAGTGTTTGGTTTTCTGTTCTTGTGATAGTTTGCTGAGAATGATGGTTTCCAGCTGCATCCATGTCCCTACAAAGGACACAAACTCATCCTTTTTTATGGCTGCATAGTATTCCATGGTGTATATGTGCCACATTTTCTTAATCCAGTCTGTCACTGATGGACATTTGGGTTGATTCCAAGTCTTTGCTATTGTGAATAGTGCCGCAGTAAACATCCGTGTGCATGTGTCTTTATAGCAGCGTGATTTAGAATCCTTTGGGTATATCCCCAGTAATGGGATGGCTGGGTCATATGGTACTTCTAGTTCTAGATCCTTGAGGAATCACCATACTGTTTTCCATAATGGTTGAACTAGTTTACAATCCCACCAACAGTGTAAAAGTGTTCCTATTTCTCCACATCCTCTCCAGCACCTGTTGTTTCCTGACTTTTGAATGATTGCCATTCTAACTGGTGTGAGATGGTATCTCATTGTGGTTTTGATTTGCATTTCTCTGATGGCCAGTGATGATGAGCATTTTTTCATGTGTCTGTTGGCTGTATGAATGTCTTCTTTTGAGAAATGTCTGTTCATATCATTTGCCCACTTTTTGATGGGGTGGTTTGATTTTTTCTTGTAAATTTGTTTGAGTTCTTTGTAGGTTCTGGATATTAGCCCTTTGTCAGATGAGTAGATTGCAAAAATTTTCTCTCATTCTGTAGATTGCCTGTTCACTCTGATGGTAGTTTCTTTTGCTGTGCAGAAGCTCTTCAGTTTAATTAGATCCCATTTGTCAATTTTGGCTTTTGTTGCCATTGTTTTTGGTGTTTTAGACATGAAGTCCTTGCCCATGCCTATGTCTTGAATGGTATTGCCTAAGTTTTCTTCTAGGGTTTTTATGGTATTAGGTCTAACATTTAAGTCTCTAATCCATCTTGAATTAATTTTCGTATAAGGAGTAAGGAAAGGATCCAGTTTCAGCTTTCTACTTATGGCTAGCCAATTATCACAGAACCATTTATTAATTAGGGAATCCTTACCCCATTTCTTGTTTTTCTCAGGTTTGTCAAAGATCAGATGGCTGTAGATGTGTGGTATTATTTCTGAGGACATTGTTCTGTTCCATTGATCTATATCTCTGTTTTGGTACCAGTACCATGCTGTTTTGGTTACTGTAGCCTTGTAGTATAGTTTGAAGTCGGGTAGCGTGATGCCTCCAGCTTTGTTCTTTTGACATAGGATTGTCTTGGAGATGCAGGCTCTTTTTTGGTTCCATATGAACTTTAAAGCAGTTTTTTCCAGTTCTGTGAAGAAAGTCATTGGTAGCTTGATGGGGATGGCATTGAATCTGTAAATTACCTTGGGTAGTATGGCCATTTTCACAATATTGATTCTTCCTATCCATGAGCATGGTATGTTCTTCCATTTGTTTATGTCCTCTTTTATTTCACTGAGCAGTGGTTTGTAGTTCTCCTTGAAGAGGTCCTTTACATCCCTAGTAAGTTGGATTCCTAGGTATTTCATTGTCTTTGAAGCAACTGTGAATGGAAGTTCATTCATGATTTGGCTCTCTGTTTGTCTGTTACTGGTGTATAAGAATGCTTGTGATTTTTGCACATTAATTTTGTATCCTGAGACTTTGCTGAAGTTGCTTATCAGCTTAAGGAGATTTTGGGCTGAGACAATGGGGTTTTCTAAATATACAAGCATGTCATCTGCAAACAGGGACAATTTGACTTCTTCTTTTCCTAATTAAATACCCTTTGTTTCTTTCTCTTGCCTGATTGCCCTAGCCAGAACTTCCAACACTATGTTGAATAGGAGTGGTGAGAGAGGGCATCTTGTGCCAGTTTTCAAAGGGAATTTTTCCAGTTTTTGCCCATTCAGTATGATATTGGCTGTGGGTTTGTCATAAATAGCTCTTATGATTTTGAGATACGTTCCATCAATACCGAATTTATTGAGAGTTTTTAGCATGAAGGGCTGTTGAATTTTGTCAAAGGCCTTTTCTGCATCTATTGAGATAATCATGTGGTTTTTGTCTTTGGTTCTGTTTATATGCTGGATTACGTTTATTGATTTGCATATGTTGAGCCAGCCTGGCATCCCAGGGATGAAGCCCGCTTGATCATGGTGGATAAACTTTTTGATGTGCTGCTGGATCTGGTTTGCCAGTATTTTATTGAGGATTTTTCATCGATGTTCATCAGGGATATTGGTCTAAAATTCTCTTTTTTTGTTGTATCTCTGCCAGGCTTTGGTATCAGGATGATGTTGGCCTCATAAAATGAGTTAGGGAGGATTCCCTCCTTTTCTATTGTTTGGAATTGTTTCAGAAGGAATGGTACCAGCTCCTCCTTGTACCTCTGGTAGAATTCAGCTGTGAATCCATCTGGTCCTGGAATTTTTTTGGTTGGTAGGCTATTAATTATTGCCTCAATTTCAGAGCCTGCTATTGGTTTATTCAGGGATTCAGCTTCTTCCTGGTTTAGTCTTGGAAGAGTGTAAGTGTCCAGGAAATTATCCATTTCTTCTAGATTTTCCAGTTTATTTGCGTAGAGGTGTTTATAGTATTCTCTGATTGTAGTTTGTATTTCTGTGGGGTCGGTGGTGATATCCCCTTTATCATTTTTTATTGTGTCTATTTGATTCTTCTCTCTTTTCTTCTTTATTAGTCTTGCTAGCGGTCTATCAATTTTGTTGATCTTTTCGAAAAACCACTTCCTGGATTCATTGATTTTTTGGAGGGTTTTTTGTGTCTCACCTCCTTCAGTTCTGCTCTGATCTTAGTTATTTCTTGCCTTCTGCTAGCTTTTGAATGTGTTTGCTCTTGCTTCTCTAGTTCTTTTAATTGTGATGTTAGGGTGTCAATTTTAGATCTTTCCTGCTTTCTCTTGTGGGCATTTAGTGCTATAAATTTCCCTCTACACACTGCTTTAAATGTGTCCCAGAGATTCTGGTATGTTGTATCTTTGTTCTCATTGGTTTCAAAGAACATCTTTATTTCTGCCTTCATTTCATTATGTACCCAGTAGTCATTCAGGAGCAGGTTATTCAGTTTCCATGTAGTTGAGCGGTTTTGATTGAGTTTCTTAATCCTGAGTTCTAGTTTGATTGCACTGTGGTCTGAGAGACTGTTTGTTATAATTTCTGTTCTTGTACATTTGCTGAGAAGTGCTTTACTTCCAATTATGTGGTCAATTTTGCAATAAGGGTGATGTGGTGCTGAGAAATGTATATTCTGTTGATTTGGGGTGGAGAGTTCTGTAGATGTCTACTAGGTCTGCTTGCTGCAGAGATGAGTTCAATTTCTGGATATCCTTGTTAACTTTCTGTCTCGTTGATCTGTCTAATATTGACAGTGGAGTGTTGAAATCTCCCATTATTATTGTATGGGAGTCTAAGTCTCTTTGTAAGTCTCTAAGGACTTGCTTTATGAATCTAGGTGCTCCTGTATTGGGTGCATATGTATTTAGGATAGTTAGCTCTTCCTGTTGAATTGATCCCTTTACCATTATGTAATGGCCTTCTTTGTCTCTTTTGATCTTTGATGGTTTAAAGTCTGTTTTATCAGAGACTCGTATTGTAACCCCTGTGTTTTTTTTGTTTTCCATTTGCTTGGTAGATCTTCCTCCATCCCTTTATTTTGAGCCTATGTATGTCTCTGGATGTGAGATGGGTCTCCTGAATACAGCAGACTGATGGGTCTTGACTCTTTATCCAGTTTGCCAGTCTGTGTCTTTTAATTGGACCATTTAGTCCATTTACATTTAAGGTTAATATTGTTATGTGTGAACTTGATCCTGCCATTATGATATTAACTGGTTATTTTGCTCGTTAGTTGATGCAGTTTTTTCCTAGCCTCGATGGTCTTTACATTTTGGCATGTTTTTGCAATGGCTGGTACTGGTTGTTCCTTTCCATGTTTAGTGCTTCCTTCAGGGTCTCTTGTAAGGCAGGCCTGGAGGTGACAAAATCTCTAAGCATTTGCTTGTCTGTAAAGGATTTTATTTCTCCTTCACTTATGAAACTTAGTTTGGCTGGATATGAAATTCTGGGTTTAAAATTCTTTTCTTTAAGAATGTTGAATATTGGCCCCCACTCTCTTCTGGCTTGTAGAGTTTCTGCTGAGAGATCTGCTGTTAGTCTGATGGGCTTCCGTTTGTGGGTATCCCAACCTTTCTCTCTGGCTGCCCTTAAGATTTTTTCCTTCATTTCAACTTTGGTGAATCTGGCAATTATGTGTCTTGGAGTTGCTGTTCTCGAGGAGTATCTTTGTGGCGTTCTCTGTATTTCCTGAATTTGAATGTTGGCCTGCCCTACTAGTTTGGGGAAGTTCTCCTGGATGATATCCTGAAGAGCGTTTTCCAACTTGGTTCCATTTTCCCCCTCACTTTCAGGCACCCCAATCAGACATAAATTTGGTCTTTTTATATAATCCCATACTTCTTGCAGGCTTTGTTCATTTCTTTTTCTTCTTTTTTCTTTAGATTTCTCTTCTCGCTTCATTTCATTCATTTGATCCTCAATCGCTGATACTCTTTCTTCCGGTTGATCAAGTCGGTTACTGAAGCTTGTGCATTTTTCACTTATTTCTCGTGTCATGGTTTTCATCTCTGTCAGTTCGTTTATGGCCTTCTCTGCATTAATTATTCTGGTTATCAATTCTTCCACTCTTTTTTCAAGATTTTTAGTTTCTTTGTGCTGGGTACATAATCCCTCCTTTAGCTCTGAGAAGTTTAATGGACTGGCGCCTTCTTCTCTCATCTCGTCGAAGTCATTCTCCGTCCAGCTTTGATCGGTTGCTGGCGATGTGCTGCGTTCCTTTGGAGGGGGAGATGGGCTCTTATTTTTTGAATTTGCAGCTTTTCTGCCCTGGTTTTTCCCCATCTTTGTGATTTTATCTGCCTCTGGTTTTTGATGATGGTGACGTACTGATGGGGTTTTGGTGTGGATGTCCTTCCTGTTTGTTAGTTTTCCTTCTAACAGTCAGGACCCTCAGCTATAGGTCTGTTGGAGATTGCTTGAGGTCCACTCCAGACCCTGTTTGCCTTGGTGTCAGCAGCAGAGGCTGCAGAAGATAGAATACTGCTGAACAGTGAGTGTACCTATCTGATTCTTGCTTTGGAAGCTTCCTCTCAGGGGTGTACTCCACCATGTGAGGTGTGGGGTGTCAGTCTGCCCCTAGTGGAGAATGTCTCCCAGTTAGGCTACTCAGGGTTCAGGGACTCACTTGAGCAAGCAGTCTGTCAGTTCTCAGATCTCAACCTCTGTGTTGGGAGATACACCGCTTTCTTCAAAGCTGTCAGACAGAGTTGCTTGCATCTGCAGAGGTTTTTGCTGCTTTGTTGTTGTTGTTGTTGTTTAGCTGTGCACTGTCCCCAGAGGTGGAGTCTACAGACACTGGCAGGCCTCCTTGAGCTGCTGTGAGCTCCACCTAGTTCTATCTTCCCAGGGCTTTGTTTACCTACTTAAGCCTCAGCAATGGTGGGTGCCCCTCCCCCAGCCTCGCTGCTGCCTTGTGGTTAGATCTAGACTGCTGTGTTAGCAATGAGGAAGGCTCCGTGGGCATGGGACCCTCCCAGCCAGGTGTGGGATATAATCTCCTGGTGTGCCTATTTGCTTAAAGCACAGTATTGGGGTGGGAGTTACCCGATTTTCCAGGTGTTGTGTGTCTCTGTTCCCCTGGCTAGGAAAAGGGATTCTCTTCCCCCTTGCGCTTCCCAGGTGAGGCGATTCCTCGCCCTGCTTCAGCTCTTGCTGGTCAGGCTGCAACAGCTGACCAGCACCGATTGTCCGGCACTCCCCAGTGAGATGAACCCAGTACCTCAGTTGATAATGCAGAAATCACCTGTCTTCTGTGTCCCTGGCTCTGGGAGCTGGAGACTGGAGCTGTTCCTATTCATCCATCTTGCTCCACCCCCTATAACAGCAGTTGCTAACAAATACAGTTTTCTAAGCGGTGTTGTGCTGGAGCAAGTTTATATTGACTTATGAGAGACAATTACTTGATATTCAAGAATTTTTTGAGATGGCTGCTAAACTGTTCATGGGAGTATTTAAATAATAAAAATCAGAAAAAATGCTATAACTTAGAGATTTATTTTATTTTATAATATAAGTAAAATATTTATAATAATACATATTTATAATACAAATAAATATATTTATATATATTTTATTTTGAAGAGCTGGTTTAACAGCATGCCACTAAGTATGAGAAGTCAATGAGAAAATGTATGTAAATGCTTGGCAGAGTTAATAGAATGTAGTAAATGCTCAATAAATGCTAATTAATAATACTAATAGTTGCATTAAAAATGTAAACAAATTTATTAACTTCACACTCAAAGGAAAACTATTTATACCTTATTTCCTCTCCTCAAATCAGAAAGGATCTTCTGTGTGCAAAGCAAACCCCATGAAATGCCATATTCTTTCCCATTCATATTACGTATAACAAACAAATGGGCTTCATAGCAAGTTTTTGCTTCTTTTCTAATTTTCAAAGCTGATTATCAACTTATTCAGTAAAGTTATTTTTATTTTCCCATAAGCAAGGTAGAAAAAAGTGCAAACCAGAAAGAGTTTCATATCAAAACATGATTTTTAAATCTTCTTAAATACAGAGGTCGAATTTTTTCACGTTTCCAACTCTTGTTTCCTTGGTATGTTCAATTTTGAAGAGCCTCTTAAATCAACGAAGTTTTCAGCACAATTGCCTCATCTTTTAAATTGTTAGAAGTCTTAGAATTTCTAGAGTGCATTTAATTCCAAAATTATCAGGCCACGATGATAAAAAAAGTTTGAAATTTATGATCTTTAATTTATCAGATTTTGTACTCTTTATGTGTCTAAGGATATGAAACAGATAATATACCCACTCTTTTTAAAGACCTACTGATGAGATTGCCCATCTCTCATCAATTGCAGTACTGTCCTGCTAAAATTGGATAGTACTTGAGATCTTTCTCAACAAAGCATTCCAGGCAGGCACTATCGATCAAAAGTGAAAGTTCTTTACCAATTCATTACAGTCTAATCTCCTACCCCCCTACAGGAATCATAGGACTAAAGTCCCCGATTTCTAAAGCAGGGATCCTGACAACTAGCTGAGACCTCCTGATCCCAAGCACTTTCCTGATCTGCTGGTTAGCCCTGACATTCTGGTTTCTGTTGTTCTTGATAAAGTCCAGATTCTGTAACATAGTTTAAAATTCCTTCACATTTTGGCTCCAGCCTACCCTTCACCCTTATACTGCACAACTGTTCCCCTCATGCTGTTATTCTCAAAATCTTCTCTCTCTCTGTATCACCTCTGTTCTGGGCTCTGGTATGCTGACTTCTGCAGGTGACATCACTTGGGCTCACTTAGGGTTTGAGTGCTGTGTTCCCTCCTTATGGCAACAGTTCCCATCAGTCAAGCCTTCTCCCGCTTCTTCTGCATCTCTCCCTGGGATCCAGGAAGAGCTCCTTATATTGGTCCTTAAGGCTCCCACTGCTGCTAATTCATTCCTTGTTGGTATGCCTGTCCACACTTCTGAAGTTGTCCCTTCAGTAAACTCTTTTAGATTAGTTTTCTAAAAAATATATTGTATCTATATATCTATATCTGTATCTATATCTATATCTATATCTATACCCATCTATCTATTTTTTTTTTTTTTTTTAGATGGAGTCTCCTTTTGTTGCCCAGGCTGGGATGTAATGGCACAATCTGACCTCACTGCAACCTCCACCTCCAGGGGTCAAGCAATTCTCCCACCTCAGCCTCCCAAGTAGCTGGGATTGCAGGTGTCCACCACCACGCCTGGCTAATTTTTGTAGTTTTTAGGAAAGACAGGGTTTCACCATGTTGGCCAGGCTGGTCTTGAACTCCTGACCTCAACTGATCCGCCCACCTCGGCCTCCCAAACTGCTGGGATTACAGACATGAGCCACCGCACTCGGCCTGTGGGATACATTTTTTTGAGTCAAACACACACACACAGACACACACACACACTCTCTCTCTAATTCTACTCCCTCACATACTGACATTTTAGCTCAGGTGTCACATTCTCAGGAAATTGATCATTTGTAGCCCAGAACACTTAAAGAAATCACTTACTTTTCTTTATAGTCTGTATCTTGGTTTATAAGTATACACTCATTTCATAATTATTTTATTGTCTATCTTCCTTTACTAATATTTACACTTCCTGAAGGCAGGGATCCTTGTGAGTTTTACTCACATCGATGACCCCAACATCTGTCATGATAGGAGGCACACAGCACAGCTAGTCCTTGGAAATAATGATTTACCAAACTCCTCCTAATGTCAGGAGCTTGGACCTCACCTGAGTAGCCTATATGTTGCCTTAAGACCTTTCCGGTCTTCTGGTGCCAGTGAGCTATCATTACTCTGGTCATGCCCTCAACCAAGTTCCCATTCCAACAGTCCCTGCTTGGATACTTTTGGCAATGGAGAACTTACTCTTTCATAAATCATATAATGATGGGGGTAGCTCTATTGTTAAAAATCTTTTTCTTATATTGAAATGGAATTTATTTTCCAGGAGAAACATAGTCTTCTTCTCTAAAGCAGTACAGAAAACTGAAAGCCATCTTCCTTGAGGCAATTCTGAAATCTTTGAACGCAGATATCAACTTCATATTTTGATTCTTTCCTTCTTTAGGAAAGACATCCCTCTTTGCAACCATTCTTTCCGTTTTGCAATGCTACTGTTCCCTGTTTCATACCTTAAACTTAGCATTTTATCTGATGAGCTGGTTATTCTTTATTCCCAATGCTAAACCTTCTTTTATTTTTATTTTTCCCTCTCTATCCTCCTCCTTTCCTCAGGAGGCTTACCTTTATGCACATCATCATCACTCAAGTCCCTTGTGTCACGCAAGGATCATGTGCTGGCCAGAATGACAAGCTGTGTACTATCACCATGCTCACTCAGTGGATGGGAGCTGCTTAGGCAATATATAGCCTTCGTTTGAAAGCTAAAGCATATCCCAAAAGCACTCACAGCTAGAGGCTGTCGGCTTGTTTCATTTCTCATGACAAGTTTCATCTTGAAGGAAGCCCTGAGTTGTGCATCACTGTGCCCAGGATAATAATCATTGAGATGTGTAAACAGGAAGGGAAACAATTTTGGGAAGGGGTTAGTGTAATCTGTATATCTACAATGTCGACATCATTTGGGGGCTTGCTAGAAATGCAAATTCTCAGGTCTCACACTACCTACTGAATTCCAATCAGTATAAGCCTCCCAGAAGATTCATGGAAATATTAAAACTTGGGAAGCACCAACGTACAGGATATTTTGCTACACTTTTGAAGACACGAAGACTCTCCTTGACAATTATACCCATCTACCCACAAAAAAAGTGCCCCTCCTGCTCTCTCACAACAGCCCTCTTAATTCCCTCTTTAATTGCGGTGGTTTGGCCCAGGTTGGGCACTGGACCTAAGATAAGGAAATCAAATTCAGAATTTCAGAATTTGGAAACGTAGATAAGAGATTTCTGGTTTCAATGTACTGAGTTACCTTGAATTGAGGTGATGTGAGCCACAGCACCAACCTGCTTTCTACACCTTTAAAGGGTTGTGCCTGCCAGATGAAAGGAACCCTTCACCATCTTGAAATCCTGTCTTCCTTATGAATCTTCATTCTATCTTCTTTTTTTCCTTTGATGGAAGAACAGAAGCCATTTGAGAGTGAGCAGTTTGATTTTGTCTATGCCATCCATCGGCATTACAGCAAAGGCTCCACACAGCTTATCTCTGATTTCTTTGGTCATTTTATTGTATGAATGTGACTAAAAAGACATTTGATTGTCTTTAACCTTATACGCTCAGTTTGGAATTACCCCCTTGGACATGGTATTTATAGATGTAAGCCACCATCTCATATTGATCTTTAGTTACAGGACCGTATTTCCTCCTTTTGTACATCCATTACCTTTTAACCTCAGTGCTCACTGGAGAATTCCCTGGACACAAATATTAATTTTTGATAGCCTATTTGGAGTCATTCCTCATTTGTACTAAACCAGAGATCAATTCAAATATGAACTCTCTGGGGTATCTCCTATCCTTCTCAAAGAGAATAGGTTATAAGTATTTATATAGAGAGACACAGCTCTTCATCAGCATCCCAATTTATCATTTATATAAGATGAAATAAGCAGTTAATCATTATATATGTTTTTAGTACCACCCTTCCACACACAGAATAACCTTTTTTTTTTTTTTTTTAAACAAAAAGAATAAAGATGAGGCTCAGAAGTTCATACAGATAAAGCCGGTAGAGCCAGGTCTAGATTTCAACTCTTTGATGTCTACTTTATCCTCAGCAACCCCACTTTAAAAAGGGTAAGTAAATACTCACACATCTCAAACAATTTATTTCACTTTCTCAATTAAGAAAAACCCACCAAGTGGCTCCCTACTATTAGGCTAGCCAAGTGACAGTTTTGAGATCTCTTAAAAGAAGGAGTCTGTAAGTTGACAAAAATATCCCCTTACAGATTCAGAACAGGATCAACGTCCACATCTTTATCTTCAAAGTCATATTTATATGATACCATATGTGTTTTTCGTCTCACATCATGCTACCCAATCAAGTATCTTTATTTCTCATATAATTGATCCATTCTGCTGTGTTCTCCAAGCCATCTAGATTTGCAGAATTGATTTCCCATGTGGCCATGCTGTCACTTTGCCCAGTAGCTCCTGGAATCACTCCTTAAAGGAAGTCTCTTGGGACTAAGTTAGGAATTCCTCTTCCAGTGCATTTGGTACATGTCTCCTCTACATTTCTTTTCCAGTTGCTAATCTACAACAAATGCATCATTTTGTGGGGGAGTGATAGGAATGCTGTGTGTTTTATTCAATTGCTTGAGGTTCGGGCTACATTTCTATGACAACTATGCTAGGTTTAAAAGCCCTTCCAGACAATAAAGGTCAAATTGTATGTAACCCATTAGTAATCAGTGTTATTTTCTGGACTTGATTGTCTTCCTCTTTAAAAGAAGGTTGAGGTCTACTTTACCCTTAGATAAGATTTATTTTAATATTCTGATTATTGTGTGAATCTTTATTTTCCTGCTTCTTTTGATGATAAAACATGACTTTATAATGTGCTTTGTGTTACTGTGATAAACTATATTCAGTTATCCTTTACAGACAATAAAAGTAGGTAGTCATGTAACCAACATCATGAGCAAGATATAGAACATTCCAGTCCCCTTAAACTATCTCCCAAGTCCCTTGCAGTCAATTTCTTTCCTACAACAGCAGCGCCTGGCAACCACTGATTTATTTTCTGTCTCTATAGATTTTCCTTTTGTAGAATGTCATAAAATGTAGTGTTCTGTGTCTGGCTTCTTGCACTTAGCACAATGCTTTTGAGATTCATCCATATTCTTACATGAATTAGTAGTTTGTTTCTGTTTGTTGCTGACTGCTAATGCATTACATAGATCCACTACAATCCTTCATTCATTTACAACATGACAGACATTTGAGTTGTTGCAGTTTTCAGTGACTATAAATAAAGAAACAATGAGCATTCATGTGCAGGTTTTTGTGTAAACATTTGTGTTTTCATCTCTTGAGTAAATACCTAAGAGTGGAATACTGGGCTATATGATGAGTATGTGTTTAACTTTTTAACTTTATAAGAAAAAGACAAACTATTTTCTAAAGTGGCTGTACCATTTTACCTTCCTTCCCAGTAATATGTGAGTGTTTAGAGTTACTCCACATTATTGTCAATGCTTTGTACTTTTAGTCTTTTGAATTTTAGTAATTCTAGTGCATGTGCAGTAGGATTTTATTGTGGCTTTGATAAATTTTTCCCTAATGACCAAGCATGCAGATTATCATTATTGTTTCAGCAGAGTCTCACTCTGTCATGCAAGCTGGAGTGCAATGATATGATCATGACTCATCGCAGCCTCTACCTCCTGAGCTCAAGCCATCCTCCCACCTCAGCCTCTAGATTAGCTGGAATAACAGGTTTGTGCCATCATGCCCAGCTAATTTTTAAATTGTTTTGTAGAGACAGGATCCCACTCTGTTGCCAGGATGGTCTTGAACTAGGGGCTCAAGTGATTATCCCAGCTTCGCCTATCAAAGTGCCAGGATTACAGGTGTGAGCACTGCACCTGGCCCACACAAGTTACTTTTCAATGTGTTAACTTGCCGTTCCTTTGACATTTTTGTTGAAACATCTATGAAATATTTTGCTCATTAGTTTTAAATCAAATTATATTTCTTCTTATTAAGTTTTAAAATATCTTTGCATATGCTAGATACAAATTTTTATCAGACATATGTTATGTAAATATATTCTCCCAACTTGTAGAAGTTTCACATTTTTGGCAGTCTTTTTTGAAGAGAAACGTTCACCATTATAACGAAAGTTCGATTTATCAGTTGTCTTTTTATGGGTTGCTCCTTCCTGTGATAAGGAATTTTTGCGCAATGCAGGGCCACAAGATTTTTCTCCTGTGGTTTCTTGTTTGATTTTTAAAGTTTCAGCTCTTAACTTTAGGTCTATGGCATATTTTGAATTAATTTTTGTATGTGGCATAAAGTGCTTTTTGAGGAGGTGGTTTGTTTTGCTTTGTTTTTTCTTATGTATGTCCACCTGTCTAGCACCACTAAATGAAAATACTAATCTTTTCCCATTGGATTACTTTAGAACCTTTGTCAAAAATCAATTGAGCTTCTGTTTATGTCTACATTTGGGTATCTAGTCTATCTCTTCTATACCACCAGCCTTCGTATCCTTTGTATATGTCTTAGTCCATTCTTGCATTTTTTTAATGAAGAACTACCTGAGACTGAGTATCTTGCAAAGAAAAGAGGTTTAATTGACTCACAGTTCTTCAGGCTGTACAGGAAGCATGGTTGGGGAGGCCTCACAAAACTTGCAATCATGGCAGAAGGCAAAGGGCATGTGTTACAAAGCTGGAGCAGAAGGAATAGAGACTGAAGAGGAAGGGTACACACATTTTTAAACAGCCAGATCTCTTGAGAACTACCATGAGAGAGCACTGAAGGGATGGTGCTAAGCCATTAGAAACCACCCCCATGATCCAATCGTCTCCCACCAGGCTGCACCCCTAACACTGTGGTTGCAAATCCAATTGGCTGCAACTTCAATTCAACATGAGATTTGGGTGAGGACACAGAGCCAAACCATATCAATATATATCCCATGCCAATTCCATGCTGTTCTGGTTAATGCACCATCATAGTAACTGTTGCAGTCAGGTAGTGTGCATCCTTCAGCTTTCTTTTCCTTTAAAAAATTGTTTAGCTGTGTTTTTCACTATTACAATAAAAAACAAAACTTGTGTGTCAGATATTCTGCTAAATACATCGCATGTATTTTTTCATTTAGTCCTCACAACGACAATATAAAACACAGTTAGATAGAAAGAATAAGTTATAATATTTGATAGCAGAGTACGGCAACTATAGTTAACAACAATGTATTGCATATTTTAAAATAGCTAGAACAAAATTAGCTGGGTGTGATAGTGTGCAGCTGTAGTCCTAGCTTCTCAGAAGGTTGAGGCAGGAGGATCGCTTGAGCTAGGAAGGCGGAAGTTGCAGTTAGCCAATATCATGCCACTGCACTCCAGCCTGGAGACCCTGTTTCTAAAAGTAAATAAATAAATACATAAATAAAATAGCTAGAACAGAGAACTTGAAATGTTCTCAACATACAGAAATCATAACTATTTACAGTGATGGATACCCAAAATACCCGGACTTAATCATTATACCGTCGTGTGTGTGTGTGTGTGTGTGTCTGTCTGTGTGTGTGTGTGTGTGTGTATACATACATTTTTATTTCTCTAGGACAGATACCTAGATGTGGGATTGCTGGGCCACATGGTAAGTGTATATTTATTTTTTTATTTATTTTTTTCTTTTGCTACACTTTAAGTTCTAGGATACATGTGCAGAACATGCAGGTTTGTTACATAGGTATACATGTGCCATGGTGTTGTGCTGCACCCATCAACCCGTCATCTACATTACGTATTTCTCCTAACGCTATCTCTCCCCTAGCCCCCAGTCCCCTGACAGGCCTTGGTGTGTGATGTTTTCCTCCCTGTGTCCATGTGTTCTTATTGTTCAACTCCTACTTGTGAGTGAGAACATGTGGTGTTTGTTTTCCTGTTCTTGTGTTAGTTTGCTGAGAATGATGATTTCCAGCTTCATCCATGTCCCTGCAAAGGACATGAACTCATCCTTTTTTATGGCTGTATTCCATGGTGTATATGTGCTACATTTTCTTTATTCAGTCTATCACTTATGAGCATTTGGGTTGGTTCCAAGTCTTTGCTTTGTGAACAGTGCTGCAATAATCATATGTGTGCATGTGTCTTTATAGTAGAACGATTTATAATCCTTTGGGTATATGCCTAGTCATTACTGGATTGCTGGGTCAAATGGTTATGTATCTAATAAAATATCACATATACCCCCAAATATGTACAAATATTTTTTATCAAAAATTACATAGATTTATTATTTTCATTTTCCAGATGAAGAATTTGAGGCTTTGAGAGGATGGTAACTTGACCAAAGTCACATTTATTTAATCAGAAACAGGCCCAAGGTTTGAATCCAAGTCTGTATAGCTCCAGAGGCTGAGCAGTCGTGTACTAAGCTGTATTTACACCACATCTTACTTACATTATCACTTTTTGTTTCATCCACCTTTAGGCTGTCAACCCAGAGACAATACCTTGTCTAATATATGGGAGAAGTTAAATAAATATTGTGATTGATTAATTCTTCTACGGTGTTTAGAACAGGGCCCTATGCCCAGATATGTAATCTTTGGATTGAATTAATTGAGATGTGGTCCCTGCTTTGGTGTTTTAGGATAGAAGGAGGCATGTTTTCAATATTCTCATTCTTCTGCAGCCCTTGACACTCCAAAGCCTCGGCTGCAATGGGAGGCTCTGGAGCACAGCTGAAAGGGCAGTAATGAAAGTCTAATGTTAATAAAGTCCTGGGCCAGGGGTGTTTTTGCCCTAGCAGACTGTGATCTATACTTTCAGTGGCCTCCAATGCCCTTTTCAGCAGTCTCTTTACAGCTCATTGGTGGGTAATAAGTCTTGACCAGTATTGGTCTTTGACATAGGTAGTAAAATACAATCTAAAAAGCACCCAATGGAGTATAAAAGTCAGCATCAGGACAGTGCAGATGATTTCTAATGTAATATCTTTCCCATCTTGGATCACCAGGTACAAGATCCAGGGGGCAGGCATTTTGCTTAGCAGGCTAAATTATTATTTGGACAAAATCACATTCTGATTCTTGGGTATGGAAGTTTACAAATAAACTTTTTTGTAAGTTTATTTTAGTAGTAGTTATGCTCAAAATAAATAAAATTACCCATTTCTGATTCACAATGTCAGTTTATGGATACTTTTAAATAAAACTGAAGGAAGTTGACCTAGGTGGTGAAGGCCTGGGAGTAATATAATTTAAAAAGATTTGAGGGTGCTCAGGGTATTAGACCTAAAAAAGAGACCAAGGCAGGAGCATGGTACCTCTCTTCAAATATTTGAAATGGTCTTTTTAGTATGTTGAACAGTGTTCCCCCTAAATTCATGTAAATCTGGAACCTCAAAATGTGATTATATTTGGAAATAGTCTTTGAAGATATAATTAGTTAAGATGAGGTCATACTGGATGAGGGTAGGCACTAAATCCAACAACTGTTATCCTTATAAGAAAAGGGGAAGACACCTAGAGGCACACAGAGGGAGGAAGCCCATTTGAAGACAGAAGCAGAGATTGAAAAGATGAAGCTATAAGCAAGGAATACCAAGGATTGCAGGGATTCAATGGAAGTTCCAAAGAAGCATGAAGTTTTCTTCCCTAGAGCCTTCAGAGGATGCACGGCTCTGCTGAAACCTTGATTTCAGATTCTAGCCTTTAAAATTCGCAAATCTCTCATCCAAGTCTGAGAGATAAGTTTCCATTGTTTTAAACCACTCTATTTGTGGTAACTTGTCATGGAAAATTTTGGAAGTTAATATACAGATACTTTTAAAATAGAATTTAAAATAGAATTGGCAGAGCATTTTCTAGGTCTCTAAAATTAAGGGCAAAGGGAGGATGACCCTAAGTTAACTTTTTCAACCAGACTCATGGGACAATGGAATAAGCTGCCTCCTGAAGCTGTGACTGTCCCACACTGGAAGTCACACGAACAGTCCATCTATAAGGGATGTGACAGAAAAATAATTTCTAGACTTCATTGGAGTTTGGAATAAATGAGCTCACTGAGTATGAATATTATGTTGGTGCAAAAGCAATTGCCGTTTGGCCTTTTTGGTTTTTTTGTTTTGTTTTGTTTCTTCGAGATGGAGTCTCGCTCAGTCACTCAGGCTGGAGTGCAGTGGCGCCATCTCAGCTCACTGCAACCTCTGTCTCTCGGGTTCAAGTCATTCTCTTGCCTCAGCCTCCTGAGTAGCTGTGATTAGAGGCGTGTGCCACCATGCCAGGCCTTTTTTTTTTTTTTTTGTATGTTTAGTAGAGATGGGGGTTCATCATTTTGGTCAGGCTGGTCTCGAACTCCTGACCTAGTGATCAGCCCACCTCAGTTTTTCAAAGTGCCTGGCCAACCATTGCTTTTAATGACAAAAACCGCAATTACTTTTGTACCAACCTTAATACTTCCAGTATTAGCATTCTGTGACATAAATAAATGTTATCCCTAAATTTATTTTTAAAATATAAAAACATAAAATAAAAATATAAAAATAAATCTAAAAATATAAAATATAAATATATCATTGTATATAATAAAATATAAATAATAATATAAATTATAAACATTAATAATAATAATACAAAAATATAAATCACAGTTTTTCAAAAGTATTTACAAAATGACCAGAAGCTCTGATTAGATTCCTCTATTAGTCTGAAGTTTCCTGACATAAACCACCATGAAGTAAGTTTTTTCTTGTCAGAAGCACATAAATTTAACCAGTTGTGACCAGCAACTTCTTTTACAAAGATAGAAGAAAGATATCATGCATCCTTACAAATAAATCTTTTTGCCTTGAAGTTGTGTTCTATTATAGAATATATGAAAATTGTTCCTCCTGCTTCAAATGGGGAATAAGTGCTGTGATTAGATTTTATCATCAAGCTTTCTTACAGTAAATTCAATTATTGGCCTCATTTATTTACCCTCTCTGTATTTACACCCTTTGCTATGTGTCTTTGCAGTATTATCCTAAGGAAGCAAAGTAAATTTGGGCTTGGCCATGTGACTTCTTTTAACTAATAGAAGTTTAGTAGATGTGATACTGGTAGAGGCTCAAAATATTTTTGGATGGATGGGTGTGCCCTTTTGTGTTTCTATCTCTTTGCTGAGGACAGGTATTGGCTAGTTCACTGGTCCAAGTAGGATGACAGGCACGTGGAATAGACATGGACCTTTCAGCATGGAGCCAAGACTGGTTGACTCCAAGCTAGACCATGCAAATCTCAGACAATCTACAATCATAGGATTAGGGTAAATGATGGTAGTTTTTTGCCGTGGAGTTTTGTTATATAGCATTCATCTGTCAATCGCTAACTTCATGAGAATATTAAGAGAATAAATTGAATGTCATCATGGTTCCATAATCTTCACCCCCACACCCAGAATATGTAGTACAGCGAATTAGACACTTCCTAGCACGCTTGACTTGAACTCAAATGACGACATGGAACTTGGCCAGAGTTCACAAGACAAACTATCTCCATCCACTTCACCAAATGTGTTATGCCAGCGGTAGGTTCAGAAACAGTGGAAAACACTGTTGGCTGAATGATAAATACCCATCGTCCCCTTTTCCCTACTAAAAGAACCAACATGATTTAGAAGTGACAATATACAAAGTTAAAAATACCTCTCCAACTCCTTTATGGCTCAGTTGTATAAAACAAACTACTTTTTATCAGGAGGATGAAAGCCACCTGCTAAGATGGCTGAACAGAACAGTAGCAGAAGCTTGATTTTTCTGATGACATCATGATCATGCATACCATTTCAAACTCTTGTATCCTAAGGGACAATTTGGTTAAATTACTGTTGTCAAGTTTCTGTTACATGCAATTTTAACTAATACAGAATTTGATGTTAGATAGGGGTCAGGTAGTTGTAGAACATACAGCTGAGTGTAGGAGGTAGGCTATGGGTGATGACCATCCAGATATTGGACACTGGTCATCTTTTCCATGAAGAGGTTTCAGATAGGAAGAAAACACAGCCTTGCTAAGTGAGGTGATTTCTGCTTGTGGCTTGAAGCATAAACTGACTAAGAGCTCCATAATATTAAGCCTGTACATTAAACATAAGCCATTATAAGCACTGTTATGAGCTAGTGGGCCTTGGTGAGAAATTAGGTTGTGGCTCCAGCCACAAACATCTTTAATTAAGGATTTTCTGCCAGGACATAAGCTGACAGGCAAAGAGGATGCTTTCTGAATGGAGCATATTTTGTACTGCCTCATGGTAAGTACTGGTCACCAAGTGAAGGGCTAGGGGGACAGGCAGAATTCACAAGTTAGTTGACAAAAGACAGGAGTGTTTGGGTTAAAAGAGAGGGTTTGTGCAAGATTTTACCTGCACATAACATGCAATTTGTTAAGTTTTTGGTAAAATCACATAAAATTCCAGGCTTGCCTATGTTCAACCCTTGTAATCATACCTAGACCTCTAAATTCAATCTGCAATAAAGTCACAAAAGCATTGAAATCCCTGGGGTTAAGAGGTTGGGATTCTCTAATTCCTATTTTAAATGTTGCCTTGGAGTTTCCTTCAAGTATCCTTCCTAGAGGCCAGAACCAAGACAGTGTTAGACAATGAATGAATGAGATTTCAAACAGCAGATTGGAATCCTGTTAGAATACCTAAGCACATCCACCAGGTGCGGTGGCTCAGGCCTGTAATCCTAGCTCTTTGGGAGGTCGAGGCAGGCAGATCACGAGGTCAGGAGATCCAGACCATCCTGGCTAACACGGTGAAACCCTGTCTCTACTAAAAATACACCAAATTAGCTGGGCGTGTTGGCGGGCGCCTGTCGTCCCAGCTACTCGGGAGGCTGAGGCAGGAGAATGGCGTGAACCTGGGAGGCGGAGCTTGCAGTGAGCCAAGATCATGCCACTGTACTCCAACCTGGGCAACAGAGCAAGACTCTGTCAAAAAAAGAAAAAAAAAAGAAAAACCTAAGCACATCTTAGAGTGCTCAGTATTTCTGTGCAGCAGGAATATTTGTTTCCCATCATCCCTTTCTCAAAATGGAAATACATGTTATTGGTATATGTCTCCTTTTCCACCATTGCATATCAAATATAAGGTGATAACTTGTCTTTTAATCTTAAACATCAAGAGACCATAGGAACTTCATTTTATCCAGGCAGAGAGGAGTTTACATCACCCAGAAATCTGGACTTTGAATAGGATTAAGAAACTGG
The DNA here is from genome assembly GCF_047675955.1 of Chlorocebus sabaeus. Classification (NCBI taxonomy): domain Eukaryota; kingdom Metazoa; phylum Chordata; class Mammalia; order Primates; family Cercopithecidae; genus Chlorocebus; species Chlorocebus sabaeus. Next base: position 14,189,391 of record NC_132913.1, read on the forward strand.
ATGAGATTTTGAGACTGTCTCCTTTGAAAGGGCATGTATGTAGCTCAAAGGGCAGACTGTATTAGATACTGCTACTTTCTTACCCAACATTTAGAATCTTATTTCTTACCCCAAATTTTATGATATTGTGAGGATGGCAATATGTCCAGTTTAAAACCAAAAACTTTCCTCTTCAGAATTCCTTGCAACTGGAGATGGTGCTGCATCCTAATATTGTCATCTAAGATGTGTTGGCTGAGTGGAAATTCCATAAGAGCTACTGTTTTCCTGAGTAAAATAATGACCTGGCTGTCACATACATTTCACGTTTCACACATGTCTCTAATTTCCTTCCTGGAACACAAATGCAGGTGGATTAACTGTCTCGTTACTACAGGATGAGAGGCATCCTAACACGATGGTAGAAAAGAAAGATAGAAGAACATGAGTTCCTGGTAGCCTTGTGAAACCACTGCACCTGTGTAACCTACTTACGTCCCGACTACTTGTCACATTAGAAACAGAAACCCCTATTCAGTGAAGTTAGTGCTGTGAGGTTTCTCTCAGATGCAGGTGGATGTAATTCTAAGTGACAGAATGAATTTTGGATATTCAAACAAATACCTTTCCTATACATGATAAAACTTCAAATACCGCTAAGCAATGTAATTTTTAGGGAATGATAGGACTATGAAAAACAAAACAAAACAACACACAACGTGTTTCAACTAGTATTTTTCTCATGATATTTGGAAATATTCAGAGGTTCCAATTAAAAGGAATTTGTCAACGAAAAGGGTAAAACTCTGTAAAATATTTGAAGGGATTTCTTCTGATCCAAATATGAGTGACCATGGTCCTTGACACAGCCCACACGAGATCCTGAGGACATGTGGCCAAGGTGGTCAGGGTGCAGTTTGATGTTATAAATTTTAGGGAGACATGAGACATCAATCAAATCCATTTAAGAAATACATTGGTTCGGTCCAGAAGGGCAGGGCAACTTGATGTGAGGGCTTTCAGGTTACAGGTAGATTTAAAGTTTTCTGGTTGACAATTGGTTGAGTTTATCTAAATACCTGGGATTAGTAGAAAGAAAATATCTGGGTACACGATAAGAGGTTTTAGAGACCAAAGTTTAATCATGCAGATTAGCAGGCTTCAAAGAGAATAGATTTTAAATGCTTCTTATCAGACTTAAAGGTCTTTGTTGATGTTAACTCTGGAGAGGAATAACGAGACATGTCCGACACCCACTTCCTGTCATGGCCTGAAACAGTCTTTCAGGTTAAATGTTAAAAATTACCTGGCAGAGAAGAAAGTCCATTCATAAGCTTGGAGGGCCTTAGAATTTTATTTTACAAATTAAATAAGATTTCCTTCAAGGAGAGGAGTAGGGTCTCCTCAGTTAGCAGGTCTTAAGGTGCCCGCATAACCACTCTCTTATTTGTTGGATCTCACCAATTAGTTATGTCTTTAAAGGCAGAAAACGAAAGTGGCCTTGAGGCAGCATTTCAGAGACACTACAAATTGACTGATCTTCCTTCATTACTCAGTACTTGGAGCATGTCCGCTTTGGAGCCACAGGCTAGACAGCTGCTCTCTTTCCAGAGGCAGATAAACCAGATATCCATATAAATCAGATAACATTATCAGCACAATACAAAAATGAACATGGTTATATTCTAATTTTCAGATGTCCAGAAGCTGTAATATCTAGCATCCTTGGGCCTCCCTTTCCAGATGTCTTCTAATCTCTTTAGGTCTTCTCTAAGGGCACATGGATGATAGTAAATTGTTATGCCTGATCTTCTGGCATGGTTTCAGCATTTGTTGTACTACCTTTATTAGAAAACCCCCAAAGGGCTTTTCTGTAGAGCAACCTACAAATCACTGCCTACTGCAAATCTATGAAAATCAACTTCCAATATCTATGACAAAGGAGAGAATTAGAACTCTCAGAGAGAAAGTGCTTTCACTCATAAAATGCAGCTATAGAAACGGGAATTTCTTTACGAGCCAGCAAAACTGGCTGGATTTGCTGCTGGGAATTTTTTCTTCTTCACAGTGTTTCATAGAAAATAGGTATCAAGTCAGGGATCAGGTAAAAGCAGACCAAATTTAACAGAAGAAGATGGTAATGCAGTTGGTTGCAACAGACCTTTATCAAATCTTTGCTCTTATGACTTTACCTGAGACAGCTGTGTGGAGGTACATGTGATGTCACAGTCTCTTATGTTTTTACATTTTCTCCCAGTAGTGTTTGGTTTCTGATTACAGTGTATGTGAAAGTAGGGCTATATTTACCCTTAAAAAAGAACCCTCAATTCACTACTTTAAAAAGGTGCATTGGATAGTCTTCCATGACTCAATTTCTATTCAAGTAAATTTGGCAGTGTCTCTAAAGAGAAAATGCTATAGTTGAAAATATGGCCTACAGTCAGTACTAGCACAGAAACTTGCAGGTGTGGTAAAGGCTAGGAGTCAAACCCTACACAGATTTATAGATGTTATAGTGCCTGGCTGATGTTTTAACCACACACACCTCCTTTGGACATCCATGGAAATCAGTTATGAACGCATGGAGATCAGTTCATCGAGAGTAGTCTGCAAATCTGCACATCTATTCAACAAAGGGAAATAAAATATATTCTTTTCATTAACTGAAATTTATATAAATTATGTAAACTAAGAAAAACTTCTCTGGTTCAAAGGGAGAACGTGGGAAGTAAGAACCCACTTGGCTATGCCTTGACTTCTGAGGCAGCTGCAAGGCCGTCCAAAGGATTATGCTGAAAGGTTGTTCTAAGTGTTCCAAAAACAGTGATTTATTAACCATAGATTTAATTAAAACCTCCCATCATGTGAAGTAGGCACCTGAAATATACAGATGCTCAATTTCCATATGCTTATGTGTTTCAGGATGAACAACAGAATGTTCTAGGCACCTATTAAGCACCCTTCCTCTTCATTAACACTTCTTTCATTTGGGCAATGGAGACCCATGATGAGGAAGAAAGAAAATCAGGGGCTAGAAGTGGCTAAATCCAAGAAGGAAAGAGGGACATTTCCTGGGAAATCTGATGGAGAATTGGATGGCTGCATAGTGCAATGGGATAGGAAATAAAAGGATGGACTTCAGGGTTGCCTAGTCTGTAATCAGCAAGAAAGACCACAGTGAAGCCATCCCTGAGTCAGCCCAGAGCATCAGGGCCCAATAGCTAATAGAATATGCCAGGAGCAGGATCCTCAGTGGCAGCAGGAGCACTGGTGATGCCAACAGCCAAGACTAAACAAGTAGAGCCCTCCCCATTCCACTTAAGTGCTTGAGTATCTATCTATAGGAGCCAAGAAGTGAGATAGAACTTAACCAACATGGCAGAAATTGATGATTTTTCAACTTTGACTGGAGGTGTCAATGAATGATTGATTTGAACGATATTGTAGGGCAAGTTTAGAAACCATTGCAATGTGAGTGGCAAGAGAACTGTATCCATTGATCACCACTTAATCATCTGATGTGGGTCTTGCTGATAGGGTCTTGAAATCTTGCGTCTCAGCATTAGGTTGCTCAGATGTACTTCTCTGATCCTGCTTGTCTAGCGTGTTTTATCCAGCGGATGCTTTCTGAATACTGTTGAGTATAATGCCACATATTACATTCTGTCTGTCTCGAGGGGCCTTGTTTGGGCTGTCCTATACCCCAAGGGCAGAGATATTTTGTGTATAAGGTCACATAGGAAAGACTGTGGAAAGATAACTCTGTGTCTCCATGATGGATCACAGTACAGACTAAATGGATTTGTCTGCAGTATTTCTATTAAACAGTGGGAGATAGTGGGCATGTACTCCATCTTCTCTAAATATTCAGAAACTTACAGTGTTTAATGACATCGACAAATTCTGAGGACAGGAGGAATGACAACAATGCGAAACTAGAGAAGCAAAGAACATTTAGTGAAAGTCATTTATTTTCTAAGCAATGAAGTCATTTGTCTCCATCCAGCAGTGTATCCATTGATCTGCTGGTTTCCTCTGGGGAAGGAAGAAAAGCAATAATCCATGGTCAGAGGGAAAGGGGCCCTGGACACACAGAAATCTCACCTGCTCTGGCGGGTGTGCTGGCCTGTGGGTTTCTCTGGCAGCTTTGAAAGATGAATTACGGGCAAAGGTGTGTACACCTCTGTACTTTATGCCATTTTCTTTTCTTTAACTTTTTTTTTTAGGTTCAGGGGTAGATGTGCAGATTTGTTATCTAGGTAAACTCATGTCACGGGGGTTTGGTGTATAGATTATTTCATCATCCTGGTACTAACCCTACTACCTGAAAGTTATTTTTTCTGATCCTTTCCCTCTCCCTACTCTCCAATTTCAAGTAAGCCCCTATGTCTGGTGTTCCCCTGTTTGTGTCCATGTACTCTTATCATTTAGCTTCCACTTAGAAGTGAGAACACGCAGTATCTGGTTTTCTATTCCTACACTGGGATAAGGATAATCTTGTTAAGGATAATGACCTCCACCTCCATCTGTGTTCCTGCAAAGGACATTATCATCTTCTTTTTCAAGGATGTCTTATGCCATTTTCTAAAGCTGCAGATTGTTCTTGCCTGAGGAGGGTAAGACAAAGATTCCCCCACTCCAGCAGGAACTTGTAATCTGTATGTACACCTGTGTTGAAAGGCTAATACCACTTAAAATTTTTAACATACATTTCCCCTTATAGCACTTCTTTACTTTTTTCTTCAACAGTAAAAGAATCTAAAATATTATGGATATATGAGAAGTATAGAGACAAACATAATGACTCAGTTTACCCCACTTAACTTTATCAAATCTTTGTATAGAATGTTTTACTAAAACAGTTTCCTCCTGTATTTCTCTCTCTGCACCCATTTCCTTTCCATTCTCCTTTCCTACAGATGATCCTTGACTGATTTTTTGGGTGTGGTGTTCATGCATGCTTTTACACTTTTTTTTTTTTTTTTTTTTTTTTTTTGAGATGGAATTTCCCTATTGTTGCCCAGGCTGGAGTGCAGTGATGCGATCTCGACTCACTGAAACCTCTGCCTCCTGGGTTCAAGTGATTCTCCTGCCTCAGCCTCCGGAGTAGCTGGGATTACAGGCACCTGCCATCACATCCAGCTAATTTTTTGTATTTTTAGTAGAGGCAGGGTTTTATCATGTTGGCCAGGCTGGTCTCAAACTCCAGACCTCAGGTGATCCACCTGCCCCAGCCTCCCAAAGTGCTGGGATTACAAGTGTGAGCCACTGCACCCAGCCACTTTTATACTTTTATCTACTTATCTATATGCCCCCAAATAATATAAACCTTTTAAAAATTATAGATTATTACATGTGTTACTCTATAACCTAGGGTTTTTGTTTAATGTTATGTTTTTGACACTTGGTTATTATCAATTATATGTAATTGGTTATATTTTACCACTATTAATATATAAGGATATTATTGGTTTGTAGCAATCTTGTTAAATGTTAATGTCAACAGTTTATCTGTATATTCTCTTGAATTTGTTCTAGTAATAATCATAAATTTGTACAAATTGATATTTTTGTCCTAATTTTTAAATTTTGACATCGTTATTTTGCTTTCTTTTGACTTATGACATTGGTTAGAATCATTGGTGTAATATTGATTCTAAAATGGAATACAGAATAGAAAGAGTAGGGGGCATCTTTATTTCCTAATCTTAATGGGAACATTTTGAAGTTTCACTGTTATACAAATATCAATTAAAGACTTTTGATGTCCTTTATCAGGTGAAAATACTGCTTTGCCATTCTTAATTTACTCAGTTTAGAGTTTTATTATAAATGGCTGTTGCATTTTATTGAATACTTTTTCCTGTGTGCATTGAGAAGATATGATTTTTCCTTTTTACTCTCTTAATATGATGCCAATAAATTTTCTGATGTTGGAACATGAATTTTACTTTTTCTATGGTGAATTATACGTAAGAGTACTTTATGTTAGAATTTTCATTTTTAACAGTCTCATTAAACATTGCAACAAAAATACACCGTTTCTCAGAATAAATATTACAAATTTATGCAGGACATCTATGAGAAAAATACAAAACGTTTTTAAAGGACATCAAAGATTACTTGAGTATATAATAAAATTTAAGATTATAAATAATATTTACAAGACGTAATAAGTAGTAAGTAGAATAATTGAAATTAGTTAACACATTTTCTTTACTTTCATCTCATTTTTAATACATCTTATATTTTTGTCGTTTCTGCAATGGTTTTTAATACAGGAGAGATTATTTTATTGTTTTATAGCCTGATAAACTTCACCTGTAAAACTGCCTGGTCCTAGTGCCCCTGAACTTTACTAAAATGTGTTAGAAAGCTCTTCTTTTAGTTTAGATGCATGAAGATGGATAAAGAGTTCATTATTCTGTTTCTGTGTTATGTCTGACCACTTAAGGAAACTGATTCAGGTGCCAGAGTTTGATATATGCAATAAAAGGGGATAAATACCCTGGCAGGAATGAGGGGTCAAGTAGGTTTACAGCATATTTACGGCAATAACTTATTAGACTTTTCTGGCTTACCAGCCACGTATTTATTGGAATTCTATTTTTATAAATTATTAACATATGGAATTAATAAGTAAAATAGTATAAGCCTTCTCTGTATGGCATATGTATATACTAAATGCATATATATGTATACACACACACACATATATATGATATACACATACCATATTTATTTAGAAAGTGTATCCCGGAAGACAAAACAATAGTATGCTGATAAATAAAATGTGGGCTGGGTGCAGTGGCTCACACCTGCAATCCCAGCACTTTGGGAGGTCAAGGCAGGAGGATTGCTTGAGCTCAGGAGTGTGAGACTAGCCTGGAAAATAAAGTGAGACCTGTCTCTACCAAAAATACAAAAAAAAAAAATTAGCCAAGCATGGTAGCGTGTGCCTGTGGTCCCAGCTACATGGGAGGCTGAGGCAGGAGGATCACTTGAGTGAAGGAGGTTGGGGTTGCAGTAAGCTGTTGTTGTTGTTGTTGCTGCTGTTGTTGTTGTTTGCCACTGCAGTCCAGTCTGGGTGACACAGTGAGACCGTGTCTCAAAAAAAAAAGTAGAGGGGAACTCTTTATATGAAGTAAGCTGATCTGGGTTCATATTGTAGCTTGTTAGTAATTAGCTATGTGGCCATGGCTAAGTAACTTTTATCTCCTTAACTCCAGTTACTTCAGCTGGAAGTGAGAGAATTGAAAACAATGCTTTACGATTGTGCTTTGTGGAGTCTTAAAGGATTCTGTAAAGGAATTGTCATCATTCAGGATTCCAAGCATAGCCAACTTTCCTTCAACCAATGAATGCCTTAGTACGTGTCAAGCTCTGCCCTGCCTACTTCATAGGTATTAACTGATTTAGTTTAATTTAATCTTCACAACTCTACAACTACGTAGTATGATTTTCTGCAATTTGCAGACAAGGAAAGCAGGATAGAGGTAGGTTAAGTAACTTGCTCAAGGTAACCTAGCTAGTAAGTGGTAGGATATGGTTCCAGGGCCTCTGATCTCAAGTCCTATGCTGTACTGAATATTTTTCCTTGTAATCTTTACCTTGAACAAAGTGTCTTGCTGGTAAAATGTTGAAAAATATAGAGACATAAAAATCTCTACAATTCCATAATTTAAAATGTGCTGGCTCATTATGGAAAAGAGACCACTATCAATCCTGCACCTAAAGAAGACTCCACTCTGGCTTTGGTGTGATGGCCGTCTGGTGACTCAGAAGGAGGTGGTCCAGTCTCCTTCCTCTGGAGCAATCAGAGCTTCTCTAGCCCGTGAATATCTATGTTAACAATCTTCATCCTCATCTTTAACCGCCTAATGTTATTGGTCTTCCTGGTCTTTCCGAAATTAAGAAGCAGTGAAGGAGTAAGAAAACAAAGTAAAAATGTGGAAATGTAGGCCAGACAAAAGTTAAGAGCTTTTTTTCAGAGCTGAATGTAAGTCTCAGCTTTGCCAACAATTGTTAGGTCTGTGACCTTGGGAAAGTAAATTAATGTTTGGTTACTTCGGCTTCTTTATTTTAAAAAAGGGACTCATGGTACCACTTACTTCACAAGGTTGTCATGAGCATTAAGAAATAAAATGTGTATGAATGTTCCAATGCGGTAACTGGTATACCATTGATGCTTAATAAATATTATGTTCTCTCCCTTTTGCCTTTCACAAAGGAGATTGTGTGCCAGGGGTTTTATTTCCTCAATCAGCCAAGCTGGAGGCTGTAATTTACCAAATGTGTCCTGCTAGAACTACCCTCCTCTAATTTTTGTGCCAATCATCTGAGTAAGCTAGGTATTTGTTTCTTTTCTTGTTACATTGCTGTAGATTTCTCTCCAATTTACAGTTAATTGAAAAGTCAGATCCTTATGTGCTGTGCTCTCTCCATCCTGGATACGCTTCTGACCCACTATGTTTATTCTACAGCACTTGCTCTCAATTTTTTTTGTTCTTTTTGAGTAATACATGTTCCCTTGAAAATAGTCTCCAAAGCAGTGTAGCTGGAAGCTGAGCACAGATCTTAGTCCCTGACTGGTGAGAAATGAAGATCCAATTATCATGAGCTGAAAATCTCTCCCATAGATATATTCAGTGATGTTTTATCTTTACTTTAACGGAGGGGATACACTGTAGAGAAAAATCCTTCTTTTACGTGGAAGGTATACTGTGAATTGATCAAGGACACATACGTATTTAGACCCTTTTCAAGGACAAAGTATAACTGTTGCATTGTGATTCTAAGTGACAATTACACAGTTGTTTAATTGCCTGGATGGCTGAGGACACATGCTCTAATCACAATATGATTAAACTAAAAATGTCATGTACAGCCTTATATTTTCCAGGATCCTTTATATGGATGAAAACATACATTGCAGAGTGGATCTTACCATTGATTAAACTTATAGACAACATTGTTCTTTAATTTAACTCATAGTTGTTGACTGCCTACTTTGTGTCGGGCACCATGTGAGGTTCTGAGGAAGCACAAGTCCCCAAAAACCACAGCACTCCGCTCCAGAGGGAATTCTCTGTTGCTTAAGAATAAGGGCTACAGAAAAACAGTCTTAACCTGGAGGAACACAGGAAATACTTCACTCCAGATTTATTTTTGAAGAATATACTGCAGATCAAACTTCATCAAACCAAGAGATAACTAGGACAGTTTCATCAAAAGGAATGGTAATGAGCATTAAATATATTTAATATACATGTAAGGTTAATTCAAAAGTGGACACATGAGTGAAAGAAGAGGAAGTAAATGTCATGTATTCAGAAAATAAAATAGAAATAATTCAATTTAAAAATCAGAATGGAAGGAAGAAAAGGGCACATAGGATCATCTCTTAGTGATTGCTACATTGAATGATAATTATAACCAGAAGTGAAGGGATATTACTTAAAGCTGATAAACCAAGAAGTAAAAACTTAGGTTTTCCTCACTAAAAGCATATAAAAAGTAGTTAATATAACCTAATACCCACTATAAATATTACTTAATACCATCTAGGTTGAAACCAAACTTTTTAGTCATATAATAATATAAATACAAATGCTTTAACTACTTAAAGGAAACAATTTTCAAATTGGCTTAGCAAAAAATAAACAAAAAAAGAAACAACAGCAACAACGAAAAACTTCAGCTCTATGCTATAAACAAAAGGCATGCCTAAAACAAAGTGATTCAGAAATGTGAGAAAATAAAGGCATGGCTAAATGTGTATCATGTAAATGGGAACAATAAAGAAATAGGGATTGCAATCCTGATATCAGACAATATAAAATTCAGGCCCCAAAGCAGTATAAGAGATAAAGAAGAGCATAGTTATACTACCTAAGATAACAATTCAAAGTAATGCTAGAACAGCTATGAAGACGATGCATCATTTAATATGGCATTTGCCTTCATAAAGCAGAAACTACAGGAGCTATATAAGCAGAAATTGACTAAAACAAATAAAAATAATAATAGGAAATTTTAAGAACTAATTCTAAGTTCAAGACAGATCAGGTAAAATAAAAAAGAAGTAAGCCTATTGAAAGCCTAAACACAAGGTCAATGAGTTATGTCTGCTGTGTTTGAACTGGCCCGTACAGTATGGCTGGTGAAAACTGATTCTACACATCTTTTCCCAATTCCATATTCAGTTGACAGCACATGGTAGTCATTTGAAACTGGCCATAGTGCCCAACAGAAATTGGCAAAATGCTATATAATTAGGGCGTTTCTTTTCTTTTTTCCTAGGGGCCAGTTTACCAGAATACATATGGACATATACCGAATGTATACTCCTTGACAGAAAACACCCCTTCTTTTTAAGTACACATAAAATATTTTGTAAAACAGAATATACTAGACACAAGACAAACTGAAAAAAAGAAAACAAAATAAATTATAAAACAAAATTACCCCTCTATCAAAGCATACTTGGATAACAGAGAAAATACAAGACATATCTGCAATAAAAAATGAAAATAAAGGCATAGTATGTTAAAATTTATAGGATGCCATTGAATCAATTATCAGATAAAATTTCATAGCTTTTTATACTTATATTAATAATAAATTTCACTGATATAATGAATAAAAAACTATGTTCCATTCAAAAACTTGTAAAAGAAAATAAGCTAATGTACAAGAAGAAATAATAAAACTAACAGAAGAACTAGTCAAAATATTGGTTCTTTGGAAAAAAATTTTAAAAAATAGATAACCCAAAAACTAATGTCATGTTGAATAAAAGGAAAATGCACATATAAACAGAATATAACATAAGAAGGAAAAGAGGAAATTAAAATTGTGTGTCATGTAAAAAAATTTGAGGCCGGGCGCGGTGGCTCAAGCCTGTAATCCTAGCACTTTGGGAGGCCGAGACGGGCGGATCACAAGGTCAGGAGATCGAGACCATCCTGGCTAACACGGTGAAACTCCGTCTCTACTAAAAAAATACAAAAAACTAGCCAGGCGAGGTGGCGGGCGCCTGTAGTCCCAGCTACTCGGGAGGCTGAGGCAGGAGAATGGCGTGAACCCGGGAGGCGGAGCTTGCAGTGAGCTGAGATGCGGCCACTGCACTCCAGCGCGGGCGACAGAGCAAGACTCCGTCTCAAAAAAAAAAAAAAAAAAAAAAAAATTTGAAAACCTGGATTAAAATAAGGTTTTGTTACATATATACAAGTTTTAAAAATTGACCCCAGTATGGATTAAAGTCTTAAATATACAAATTTCCATGAAAACAAAAATAAAAAGCAAACAACAGCAACAATAAAATCTACCCTCCAAAACAGCTTCAGGCCCAGATAGTTTCATAGGAAAATTTTACCAAAATTTCAGACTAGGTAATCTCAATGCTAAATAGACATTTCCAGAGTATAAAAAAGTATTTACACAAGGAAAGTACAACATTGATATTAAAATCTCAGGAAGTAACAGAAAAAATAAAACTACATACCAAATTGATTTTAATTTTGAATTGCAATGGAAAAATATCTTTTAAAATAGTAATATAATATTATGCCATTTATAATTAAGGCTCATTTACAACCAAATAACTCAGTTTTCATCTTCTCTTATCTTTTGTGCTATTGTTATCATAAAGTTTACTTCTACATATTATAACTCCAAAATGCGTTGTTATTTTTGCTGTCATGAGTCAATTTGTTTTTAAAGAATTAAGAACATAAAAATAGTTTTTAAAATATTTACCTAAATACCTCTCAGTATACTTCCTTTTATGTAATCTTTAATTCTAATATATTGACCTTAAAAAGTTTCGATGAAAAGCTCAAAGTATTTGTCAAGCCCCTCTAATCTGATAAGACTTAAATTCCAAATTGTGTGTCCATCTGTTGGAACCTCTACTCAGCTGTCTCAGACTTTCACTCATTTTTTCTTTGGTGTCTCTGGTTTCTTTAAAACACGGCCAAAGATTTGAGGAGAGTTTATATGGAGACTTTGGGGTCTTTGAGATTTCCCTGTTTTGGGGATTTTCTGCTCAATTTTGTGCAACTCTGGTCATCTTAAATACTTTCTTGGATTCTTCAGACCAACAACACTGGGGCTCTTTTCTTAAAGTTTAGGTTTTCAATGCCCTGTGTCTAGGGATGCCATCTGGGGAAAAGCTGAATGAATTTGGGTCTCATTCATTGTGGTTCTTAGCTATCAAGGATCAGATCTGTAATTTCTGCCTGCAGAGTTTCCAAATAGTTATTATCATATTTCTCCCCTTGTTCTTAATTGTTATCTGTAAAAGGGTTATTCCAAAACAAATTACTTCCCCAGTACTGGAATCAGAAATCAGATGGTAACATATTGAATAAAAATAATTTCATGAGCACTTGTTGATAGTTAAGATATACATATATATGTATGTGCATATCTTAGATATCAATATATATATTGTGTGTGTGAGTGAGAGAGAGACAGAGAGAGAGAGAGAAGAAAAAAATAGGTTCTTTAAATGGAAGGAATGAACAATTTAGAAAATTGCTACTTTGTAATCTCTCCAATGTGAAAATTACTTCAGGCGCAGGCCATCAAAGATTAAAGGCTGTTAGGGAACAGAATATGTCCTTTAACCTCTAACTATGACAAAACAAGTATACAAATTTTGACTACTCATCATTTCAGAAAATAAAGAATAAAGAAGATCATGTTATTTACAATGCATTAAGAATCAGACTGATAACAGGTTGAATACAAGAATACAATATTTAATATCTTTAAAATTGAATAGAAAACATTTGGACCTAGAATTCTATTTCTAGGAATGTCCTCAAACAAGCTTAAGAGCAAAGTATTAAAACGATGTTGAACATATAAGAATATGAAAAAAAATTTCTACTAGACATTTTATATGAAAATGTGTACTTTAGAGCTTCAGGAAAAAAATAAAGAAAAATTAATTCTGGGAAACGGATGACATTAGATACAAGGAGCAGTGGCAGTTGACTATGTCCCAAAGGAAGTAATATAAATGAGAAAGAAAATTTTATATATTTTTAATAAAAATACTTAAAAACATTTTCTTCAGTAAATTGTTATGACATAAAATTTCAAAGTCATAGTAATAAAAATGTTGACTTTTTAAATGAGTTTTCACCACATCCTGAAGTATGAGATTAAGTTATAGACACATTAAAATTTAAACATTATGAACATTGAAAATATAAATATACTAACACAGAAAATGAGGAGTGCATTGAGCATGAGAAGGGAAGCAAAGGAAGATTACCTAGACTAAATTCCTAATTCTTGATAACAGAACATGGCTTACATATGCAAGAAGTTATGCCTTACAGAAAAGACAGACAAAATTATAAGAATAGAGGGTAATTAGATACTCTCAAGTTGGTAAATACAAATAGATGGCTAAGATAAGTATTTTATCTAAAGTCATAAGCATGAAGATTAGAACAACTGAAAACTGTCTTGGCATAGTTATCTCAGTATGAGATATGAGCATGGTTGAGAGAAAGGAGTATGAACATGGTTGAGAGAAAGGAAGATTCTTTCACTTCTGTTTCTTTGTTAAAATTATTTTTGTTAATAAGAGCATGCATTATTTATATTATTAGAAAAGACTGTTTAGAAAGTGACTATATTGATTATGGTTATATAAACCTGGAATACCATGCAGCCATTACAAAGAATAAAGGAGAGCTAGATGTACATCATGATCTGGCAAGATAGCAGGTGTATATTTGCTAAGTGAAAAAAGCCAAGTTGCAGAAGACAATTCCATATTCCCAGTGTGTAAAGTCAACACAAATATGCAAATGTGCATATTTACATATTTTATATAATAAAAACTTTTTGGAAAAGGAAAGAGATTAAGCTCAATAATGAGAACTCTCTGAACCAAGTGTTTCTCAGAAACCTCAGCAATGACCATTAACAGCACTGCTGGCAGATTGGTTCCAACCTGAACCCAACCTAGGTCCAGTTGAGATGCTAACAGCAGGTCCCATGCAAATCTCTTCCTTTTTAATCATCAGCAGGAATACTGCACATCTATCTTCATTCTTTTACCTTTCACACACAGGGTTCTTTTGCTTGTGATGCACTAGTAGCCTACAAATCTGCCAGCTTCATATAAATTTGAACCCTTGTTTTGTCAAAAGCTTACTGAGTTCTCTCAGCTCAACTATCCAACATCTCTTTGATTGAATTTTTGATGTAGCTACTACTGGGAATAATTAAGGTACTGATTCAAGAGGTACCTTGGCTAAATAGCTGTACCTCTGCTTCCTTGCTGTGCTTGGTTTCCTTACCTGACAAACCAGGTATCTGAGCTAGAAAACTCCTCAGGTCACTTCTTGTTTATCTGTCTATCCTCTGACTCCAGGCTCTGTTTTATGTGTATCTTATAAGGGCCTTGATTTTTTAGAGACAAAGCTTAGCAACTATAGGAAGACTGACAGAGAAACTACATACAAGTAGTGCTAAGAAATTCTACCATAAGCTCTTCAAATATCCAATAGAAAAAAAAAAAAGATAGGATACGTAAGGCATGCTACATACATACTGGAATAACACCACGCGAGGAAATACGTGGCTCTCAGCACTTGTTCAAGCACATTAATTTGACAGCATGCACGATCTGTTGACTGCCTGCTGAAGTCTTTGCTGTCTGTGGCTCGTTGAGTGCACAACTGCTCTGATCGAGAGTAATTCCATGCCAAGCGGCTGTGGAATGAACAAGTTATCCACAGCCAGTGAAACCTGAAGCCTCATCAGCTAATCAGTGAGTTCCGTGGGAGAGAAATTAAAGTGGAAGAAAGTGCATATTGAAAGAGGAAGGTGACGGAGGAAAGAAATGAGCTGATATTAAGAGGTGGCAAAAGTCATGTGAAAACGCATGACATTTTAGTTAGAAACAAATGAAACACATTTGGATCCAATGGCAGAGTCCTGGACGCAGACAGGAAAATAAATTTGCTAAGGAAAGGCAATGAGAAGCTTCTGAAAGGTGAGAGAGAATTAATAAAGTTGTTTGAGAGTGCTTAATAAGTATGCTGATCATAAAATACATGAGACACCAGAGAAAACTGAAATCTAGGTTACAGGGATTGTACATTTAATATCCATTTGTTGATTGCTAGTTGGGACCCGCAGAGAGAGCATGGTCTCTGCAGACAGAGCTTTGACTTGCATATGCAAGAAGCTATGCCTTACAGAAAAGGTAGAAGAAATAGTAAGAATAGAAGGTAATTAGGTGATGTGGCCAACATCACTATTTCAAACTACAGCTGGGCTTGTATGGGGATCCTGATACCCAGAAGCATTTTCTCTCTATGGAAGGCAGTGCCTAAATGCTGAGCCACTCAGGAAAAAGCCAGCTGTGAGCTTCAATGTAGTGTCCTATTTGGCAAACATACTTGCTCCTGTCTGCAGTCTGCACAGCCCTGCCATCCCTTCCTTCTGCCAGTCATGGAGTTTCAACATAAGAAAACGACAGCAGTAAAAGACTCCTAAAGAATTATTTAGTGAAATATCTTCATTTTGTGGGTTATAAAATGAAGCTCAAAAGGAACGTTTTTCCAAACCATTCAGTTAAGCTAGTGATAGGACTTGAGCTCATTTGAGTTTCCTCTCTCTCAGCCTATGGGTCTTTTAAACCTATTTACGTGGCTTCACTTTGAAACTTAGAGATATATTTCAAAAACTATCCATATTCCTTTAATAATCATTCATAATTCTTTGGAATTTACTTTTCGGCTTATTAACATTTATTCAGCAAATAATTGAGTGACTACTATATGTCCTCAGAAGCTTATATTCTGGAGTGGGAGACAGACAAAACAAACAAAAGTAGAAAATACGGTCACGTAGAGATAGGAGCTATGAAGAAAATGAAGGCAGGTTTAGGAGGCAGAAGGGAGCTATTTTAGACAGGGTTTTTAAGATTTCATGGTGGGGGATGTTTGAACACAAAGGTGTAGAATGCGAAGGAGGGAATTACATGAATCTTCCTCAAGGACACTTTTCTAAGTTTTCTTTCATTAATTTGTCCTAATTGCATCTTTTAAGACTATAATGGTATGAAGGCTGATGTACAGTGTGCAGAACTATAATGAACAAATCTTTGTGTTTTTCTATTCATTACCTTAGTTTTTTTTTTTTTTTTTTTTTGAATTTTAAACCATATTTCCTCTCACTGTCAGCATTGATAGAACAAGACTAGATATGTCTGAAGCTCCCTGTTTGAGATTTAGGGCCCACGTTCCTCCTGTCTATTGGGTGAAATAATCAGTTGGGACATGTATTACATGGCAGTGCCAGTATGTAATACATTATTGCCCATTACATTACCTTTTAAAATATTTTCAACAGCCTTACAGGAGAAGCTTCATTCTATCTATACTACAGGTGAGGAAACTAAAGCCTATAGAGGTTAAAGGACTTCGCAGTCAGTGAGTGGCAGAACTGAGGCAAGATCCAAGTCTGCTGGAACCAGAACCCATATTTGTCCTATTGTAAGGATGCCCTGGAGGCCTACAAAGGGCACTTCCAGTCCCCATACCTCAGTCAGGTGTCCCTCTTACCATAAGCCTTTGTATTCTTGCTGCTTTTTGACTGATAAAAGCAAAACTGGCTCAATTCTTTCATCTCCCATTCTGGAAGTATAAGTTTTAATGCATTCAATGTATTTGAAAAATAAAAATATCATTCATACATTCATTCATTCATTTAACAACATAAATTGAACTTGCCTTGAACATTGACTCATGGAAACTCATTTCCCTGCCCCTGTTTTCTCACTAATTTTCTGTATATTTAGTGTGTGCCTTCCAGGCACCTCATACATAGATACAAAGGGTTCGAAAATAAATTGTGAACCAGTGCCCTTCTCATTTTCCATTCTGGTTGCAGTTTGTATTTCATAAAAATGTCTTATTTCTAGATTTTATTTTGGAATCATTCTAGCTAGTCTGGAACTAATTCGCCTTTAAAGCCAAACTGGGCTCTTCATTTTTATTTTTTATTTTTTGTAAATGGGGATTAAAAGAAATACTACTTCCAGATGAACACTGTTCATTTCCAAACTTTAGCTTCCTAGCCATGTGCTTATGACCAGTTGCTCCCAGCATTTAGAGGAGAGGAGCTCTGATTCTGGAATTGTCCTCAGAGTTCCACTGGAGTAATCACATTGGCAGTCATTCTTTGTGATTTCAGAGGTAGTACAAGGTGAAGAAACAAATTTGGATCTAAATGGTGTGACTATACAACATTAAGGTAAGTTCCGTGTGTGGTTTAGAAGTAGTTCTAAATCCATTTCCAAAAGAGGCTTCTAAAACATTTTGTGGATCGATAGTATTATTTATTCCCTGCTCTGAAAGGGAATCTTTAATGTGGATGTATGAATTCTGATATCTTTTGGAATGAAGAAAAAAATCAGTCATTTTATTTGATTACCTTATACACTTTCATTATTCTTAATAAAATAATGATTAGGGAGAAGACTCAGTATCATAGAGCTGTGGTCTATAGTATCTATACAGGAAGCATTGATTGATATCCATAGATACTGGCTGGATCAAATCTGAAGAGAACGTAGGATGAAGCTGCAGAAATGGTTGATTGGCGCAATGACTTCTGGGTGAAATTTTTATGTGTATTTAACATGTCAATAAAGGGTCAATATAGAATTTATCTTTGGGATAGATAAAAACAATGTATTATTGAATTTCATCAATATCTGAGCAAACCCAGCCCCCAAACAATGGCATTCATAGATGCTGATATAATATTTCTGGTCAGACCAATGGAGCTTGACCTTTTTACAAAATATAATTTACCTCTCTTACTACATTTCTGCTCTATTGATTTATATATAGGCTGGACTTCTCAGAAAAGAGCATGCACTTTTAAATTATTCCGCTTTGTAACAGAAACAGACTTTTCACACATGCTGCATACTGGGTAAATATTCTTTATTTCCTTTCTTCATGAAAACAAACAAACTGAAAGAAAATCCTAGCCTGTCACATTGAAATTCAGTGTTTGAGCCCAACATGCCAATTCTCATTCTTGGGCCATGTGGTCCACAGTTTGAGAAGCTGTATATTTTTTAACCTTTTTTTCCAGGGAGGCTTCATCGTAATCGAAAAGAATTTATAAATACAAAATGGACATTTGTGAATATAACAAGCAAATAAAGTCATACTCTAGGAGGAGATGGGCATCAAGGGAAGAACATTCAGCTTCTGGAAAGATTTTAAATTGCACTATACTCTGGTACTTAATACACATACATTCTATACAATTGTTAAAGATTTTCCTTTCTTTCTCCCTTCCTTTCTCTCTGCCTTCCTTCTTTCCTTCCTTCCTTCCTTTTTTATTTCTTTTTCTTTTTTCTTTTTTTTTAATATCTGAGACCGATCTCAGAAAAAGGAAGTCTGACTCTCAAGAAAATGTAACCAGAAAATGAATAAAGATGTTGGAACTGAATTTTAATAACTGTTCAATTATTAAATGCATGATATGTCTGGGCGCGGTGGCTCAAGCCTGTAATCCCAGCACTTTGGGAGGCGGAGACGGGCGGATCACAAGGTCAGGAGATCGAGACCATCCTGGCTAACACGATGAAACCCCATCTCTACTAAAAAAATACAAAAAACGGCCAGGTGCGGTGGCTCAAGCCTGTAATCCCAGCACTTTGGGAGGCCGAGACGGGCGGATCACGAGGTCAGGAGATCGAGACCATCCTGGCTAACACGGTGAAACCCCGTCTCTACTGAAAAAAAAAAAAATACACACACACACAAAAACTAGCTGGGCGTGGTGGCAGGCGCCTGTAGTCCCAGCTATTCAGGGGGCTGAGGCAGGAGAATGGTGTGAACCCGGGAGGCGGAGGTTGCAGTGAGCTGAGATCCGGCCACTGCACTCCAGCCTGGGCGACAGAGCAAGACTCCGTCTCAAAACAAAAAATAAATAAATAAATAAATAAATAAATAAATAAATGCATGGTATGATATTAGGCTATATTCTATATAAACATTACCTTTCTCATCTATAAGACAATTAATACTATATATGCCACAGGGTTCTTGTGAGAAGTCATACCTAATATAATTCTTAGCATAGTCCTAGTGCCAATCAGCGATTTAATAGCTTAATTTTTTAGTGTCCTATCAGTCACTTCTATTACTTTTAACTGTAAATAATATCTTAAATATAAACACTGAGTTTTCATGCAAAACATAAATGAAAAAAGCTTCTTAACTTACTACATTATTACCAGTTCTTCAGAAAAGAGGCCATCTCCTTTCAACTGCTACTGAGAATGGATTCAAGCTGACTGCTAGCTAGAAAAATATGAACAACCCTCAAGTAATAGATTACTTGGCAGTGGTTCTCACAGTTTACTGTGCAACAAAATTGCCTAATGTATTTGTTAAAGCCCTTTTTATTGCTCCCTGGAAAATACAATTTGGCAGTTCTTCGGGAGGCCCACAGAGCTTGTTTCGAGGGAATGAGGAGACAACATTGAATTTTATGAGAAAAAGGCACTAAACAAAACTTGGTATTTATCACCTCCTGATGAAAACATTCTACATATTAGATATTGACCTTAATTTTCTTATCTAGGATAAAGATACCTATTTGTAAGATTTGTAAAAACATTAATTCAAGTATTAACTGTGTAGCAGAAAGCAATTTTGACATTAGTTGATGTATGAGATTCTCCATCCATCTCTATTTCATTTACCACATTCTTGTTTTTTACATTCAAAGGGTTAATCTCAGTTATACCCAGGAATGTTTTGGGTGAAGCAATTTCAAGGGAAGTTCTTCTACTTTCCCACCCCACTAGACAGAATCATTTAAATTATGGAGAGTAGGAGATGTCAGAGGAGAAACAAGAGAGTGAAATAAAAAGTTAGGAGCTCTTCTTTCCATCCTTGTAACTCTGGGCCAAGTTCTTGGGGAGATTCTAGAGCATGCTTTTTAAGTGTAGAACTCAAGTGTAGAGAAGGCCTGTGCCTCACCCTTTACATTGAAGTCAAGTGGGCTAGCAATTTCATGATAAACTCCTCTATGCCAAAATGGAGTGCAATAGAATGACGGTCTGGTCCTATTACTATCTAAAATTCTAGAAGGAGGTCATCTTGCATATTTGCTACAGACAACAAAGTAAAAGGTGTGAATGATGGGTGGAGATAATTTGGGGCAGAAGTTTCTGTTCATTCAAGACAACAGCTGGAATTTTCCTAGGTTTCCGAGCACTCATAAAAGGGGAAGGAGGCATGGAGGAGAGAGAGAGTGACAGAGAAAGAAGAGAAAGGAGGAGAAGGAGGAGGATAAAGAAAGAAAGAGGAAGAGGAACAAGAAAAGGAGGAAGAGAGATGGGGAGAAGACCTGGGGAGCAGAGGAGAGAGGAGAGGAAGGGACGCTCACTATTATGCCAGAGGATGTAGTCTTGGAGAGACGTGGGACTTTAGGCCAACAGTACACAACATTTCAGTGGGAGGGAGACTTGTTAACTGAAATATAAAATAGGACAATGTTGCCTCTTAAAGAACCCCAGCACAGTAGGGCATAGATCTTGGTGCCTATTTTCTCACTTCTTTAGCTCCTCTTTTCCCCAGACATAAACCTCACCTAGGGAGAGCAAAGAGGGGAAGTAACCTGAACGGACTGACACATAACTTGTAATGACTGAGAATTCCTTAAAGTGACAAAATCTAAGCAGATTTGCTAAATCTCTCTATAGAAAATTTATTCTCTCTCCTTAGATGAGATCTTAGTCCTAGAATTTCTTTTTATTTTTGTTCCATTTTTAGCAAATACATATCCTCTCCTGGCCATAGAACCTGCCTTCTGTTTTCACAGGTAGCCTCCAGAAAATCATTGATTAGATCAGGATTTTTGCCAGAAGGCAGAATGGGAGTTTAATCAATGGAGACAATGAATTACGAAAAAGGCTGATTTTGGAAAATCTGATCTTGTGGAAGACAATCTGCACAAGAAGAGAATGATACAAGCCTTATGAAATTAGGTGTGTGGCTGTGGTACAGGCTGCAGCTTTTCACCAGCCTGAGGGATCCTTCTTCCCACTCCTGTCTGTTGAGCAATTTCATTGCCTTTAGCCTAACTCAGTGATTCTCAAACCTGGCTGCACATTAGGATTACCTGGAGAATTTTTAAGTCTAGATGTCTGAGCCCCATCTTTAGTCCTTGTGACTTAACTCATGATGCGGGGCCCAAGCCTAATTAATTTTTAGTTACCTCCTCCTTTCCCTCCAGCCTCCCAGTGACAGCGATGTGCAACCAGGGTAGAGAACTACTGGCTGCATCCAAACTCTGTAAAGAGCTGGGAGTTCTTCCCAACTCCTTTAGGATGGAAAAGAGTCTGCTCTCTGGTGGGGGTGGGGGAGGTAGGTGCAAGCACTAGGAGCTGTTGTGATGAGCTGCCTTGGGGAGGCCTGATTAGGATGTCAGTAGAACACAAGGGGAGGCATTGCTCATTTGTTTTTCAGTGTGATCTCAGATGGGCTGGGGCAGATTTGCTGAATCTCACTATAGAAAATTTGTTCTCTCCATAGATGACATCTTAGTCCTAGAAATTATTTTTATTTTTGTTTCATTTTTAGCAAACACACATCCTCTCCTGGCAATAGAACCTGCTGCCATTTGCACAGGTAGCCTTCAGAAAATCATGAAGTCACCAAACATCTAGCTTCTTCATAATACTTTTGAACTTCTGACCAATAATTCTGACTTAGCCACTGAAGACTGTACAGATTTAGCTTTATTCTCTTACTTTATTCACTTTTTTCCTCTCTCCTCTCTCCTCTCTCCCTTTTATCTCTTCCTACTGTACCAAATGGTCATTTTCCTTTGGAATTTCTGAAAAGTATATTTTTGGCCTTGAGGAACCAAAAGGGACTAGAATAAAACTGGAGGAGGGATTGGTTGGAATTGAAAGCAACTGCTCTTTGGGAACAGGATTTCAGTGGTAGAACAGAGATTTCGGATGCTGTGTCACAGCAAAGGCAGGCTAGGTCTCTCTAGATTCTCTAGTCCATGTATAAAGTGACCTTCTCTCTAACAGTTACTATGCCAGATAAAGAGAATCTGCTTTAGAAAATTTATACGGACAGAAACATCACATAATGTTGTTCATGACAGTTTACAATAAGATCCATAGGTGATGATGTCAGTGAGACAGATGATATTGATAAAAGGACTTGCGCTAGAGAAGAATACACTAAAGTGAATGTGATTTTGTTAGTGTGGTGGCATTATACTCATTTTTCCATTTTAAAATGTTCTTAAATATTGCTACTTCATTGTTTCAAAAGTAAAATGAAAAAAATTCCTTTTTTTTTAGTAGAGAATGGGGTCTCATTATGTCATCCAGGCTGGTCTCAAACTCCTGGGCTCAAGCTATTCTCCCATCTCTAATTTTCTAAATTCCATCATTGGTGTGAAGTAAGAATCTGTTTTTATTTTTCTCCATACAATGAGTCAGTTTTCTTTTGAGGCAATAATCTTTACATTGAGTCATGTTCCCATATATACAGGATTTGTTTCTGAGGCCTTCTTTTCCATGGGACGATGTTTGTCTTTTTTTTTTTTTCTTACAACTACGATGTGCTTTTTATTACTTTGCTTTATAGTCTCATTTAACCATCAGATGGGACGCATTCCCTGTCTGTTTCCTCTTGGTCAACTTAGATTTCATTAACTTTTATTTTTCTATATTACTTTTAGAATATGTTGTCAAGTTCATAGAAAATAGAAATTTTTCTTAGGAGCACATTGAATTTTAGATAAATTTGAAGAGAATTGTCATCTTCATGATTTTAAGTTGTTCCATACAGAATAAAATTTTGCTCATGTACGAGACCCTCTCATATATTTGGTAGTCAGAGAAGATTTCCATGTGAACCTAATGTATTTTTATTGAGTTTATTTCTAGATAATTTATCATTGTTGATGATTGATTGTTATCTTATTTTCTAGTTGATTAAAACTAGTGCAGAAAAAACAGTGATTTTCATATGTTAAGTCTGAAAACATTACCAAACCCTTCTGTGAGTTCTAATGTTTTACTGGTTCTGTTGATTTATTTGTGCAGATAATCAGATTTTCTGCAAAAAAAGGATATATTTTTCCTGTTCTATTCTTATAAGTATTACTTTCTTTTGCTTGTCTAATTGCAATTACTACATTTATAGAACCATCTGGAGTATTAGCTAGATAATAGCTATCCTTGTTTTGTTTTTGAATATGAATAAAAACCTATCTAAAGTTCAGCTTTAAGTATAATATTTGATGTAAATATTTTGTTATATGATCTTTTTAAGTTAAAGAACACCTGTTGTATTCCAACTTGCTTTGAACTTTTAAAGTATTGAAACTTCATCAAACACTATCACTGTATATATTGAATTAATGATCTTATTCACACTGATAGATTTTCTAATGTCAAAGCACTTTTGCATTCCTGAAATGCATTCTATTTGATCCTGATGTATTAATTTTTAACCAGTTTTAGCTTTAATTAGCTAATAATTGGTATCAGTAAGCAATTTCATGATTCAGGGGTCTATGCACTCTATGCACGTAAATTAGTTTAAAATTAGTGTTCATATGTTTCCATATTTTTAGCATGCAGCTGCATACAACATTGTTTCATTTTTGAAACTAATCTTTATGAAGTGATTTTATATCTTTCTGTTTTCATTTTTTGTTTACATATTCACTTTTTTTTTCTGGAATTCTCTTTTCAGAGGTCTTCCAGATGCTATTAATCCCTTCAAATAAATCACTTTAGTTTTGTTGATCTCATGCACCTTCTGTTCTCTTAGTCATTGATTTCTATCTTTACCATTATTTATTTCCTGTTGTGGGAAGTCAGGGACCCCGAATGGAGAGACCAGCTGGAGCCACAGCAGAGGAACATAATATGTGTAGATTTCATTTTAATATGGACATTTATCAGTTCCCAAATAATACTTTTATAATTTCTTATGCCTGTCTTTACTTTAATCTCTTAATCCTGTTATCTTCGTAAGCTGAGGATGTATGTCACCTCAGGACCACTGTTACAATTGTGTTAACTGTACAAATTGATTGTAAAACATGTGTGTTTGAACAATATGAAATCAGTGCACCTTGAAAAAGAACAGAATAACAGCGATTTTTAGGGAACAAGGGAAGATAACCATAAGGTCTGACTGCCTGTGGGGTCAGGCAAAAAGAGTCATATTTTTCTTCTTGCGGAGAGCCTATAAACGGATGTGCAAGTAGGGAAGATATCACTAAATTCTTTTCCTAGCAAGGAATATTGATGTTAATACTCTGGGAAAAGAATTCATTCCTGGTGGGAGGTCTATAAACGGCCACTCTGGGAATGAATGCCCTATGCGGTTGAGATAAGGACTGAGATATGCCCTGGTCTCCTGCAGTACCCTCAGGCTTACTAGGATTGGGAAATTCCATCCTGGTAAAGTTTTGGTCAGACCGTTTCTCTGCTCTTGAACCCTGTTTTCTGTTAAGATGTTTATAAGACAATACGTGCGCTGCTGAACAGAGACCCTTATCAGGAGTTCTGCCATTTGCCCTTTGTCCTGTTTCCTCAGAAGCATGTGATCTTTGTTCTGCTTTTTGCCCTTTGAAGCATGTGATCTTTGTGACCTACTCGCTGTTTGTACACCCTCTCCCCTTTTGATATCCTTAATAAAAAACTGCTGGTTTTGAAACTTGGGTGGGCATCACGGTCCTACCGATATGTGATGTCACCCCTGGTGGCCCAGCTATAAAATTCCTCTCTTTGTACTCTTTCTCTTTATTTATCAGTCGGCTGACACTTATGGAAAATAGAAAAAACCTATGTTGAAATACTGGGGGCGGGTTCCCCCGATAATTTCCTACTTTAATTTTGGGTATATTTTTATTCATTTTTCCTGCTTTAAAATGTTCATACAAAGCCCATTTGTTTCCAGTCATTTCCATTTCCCAGTAAATATACTGAAAACAATAAAGTTTCTTCCAAATACTGCTTTAGTTGAGTTATATACATTTTGACTTAGTGTTCTTTTAGTGATTACTTTTAAGTGTTTTGTAATTTATTGTTGAAGCCCATGATTATTAAACAATATTTTATTTAGTTTTGAGACATTGAGAATTTTTACTTTTATCTTTTTTGTCACTATTAATTTTTATGTTAATAATATAGGAACAGAGGATATAGCAGGTATGGTGTTTATCTTTGAAATTTATTAAGAGTTCCTTTTGTTACCTAGTGGATGAGTAATTTCTTTGAGAAGTCAATAAATTATAAAAAATAGTATTCAAATTATTCTAAGTATGAATATTCTGGTATCCAGATTGTCTGCCTTTTTGCTATTTTTGCCTGCTTCACCTATTATGTTCCAAGGAGAATGTGTTACAATAATATTTTTATTGATTTAGTTTCTTCTGAGTTTTTCAGTTATTGCTTGATGTGATTTGAGACTATATTGTTCAATGCATCGTATTTATAATTAATTTTATTTCAGGAATAATCATTCCTTATTTATATATAATGTACCTGTTCAGCCTTGTAACTTTGTTTTGAATTATTTATTGTCAGATATTAAAATTAGTTTTTTTAACATAATTTTCAGATATATTTTTTCATTATTTTCCATTTTCTCATTCACCTTCCATTCTTTTGACATATTTCAGAAGACATATTTTAGGTTCGTTTTTTGATTGTTTGCTTTAATGCCCTCTGGGAATTGATGTCTTTTGATGGGCAATTTACCCTATTTATTTTTTTTCTGATTTCCTAAATATTATGTGTTACATTTGCTATCCTATTTTGTATTTTTTATTTTCTATACTTTTTAATTCTTTTCTTCTTTTCACTAGACAGAACTTATTTTGTTCTAATTGTATGAATGTTAAGTACTGTATATCATCTGGGGTTGCTGCCAATCCAAATATACCTGGCCTAGTCCTTTGTTCCCTTTCTGGTGACCAGACAATGCAGTGTCTATTGTGACTCTCAGGATAGTACACAAATCAGGTTGAGATGAAGAGCTGAGTACATGAAGTGAGTGCCAGACTGGTAGGCGCTGAGCCTTGACTCTTTCTCTCTTTTCTTCACAATCAAGACTAGAGGATTGTACTCTAGGGAGGTGACATTCTGCCAGTGCTCCTTCTTTGAAAGAGCTTAAGGAGGTGAATTGTTTGGTGTAATGGCAGCAAACAAATGTGTGTAATTAGCATTCTTGCCTGGGGCAGATTTTCTTCTATCTTTTTAAACTCAAAGGAGAAATGCAAACTAGGGCCTGGGCTTTCAAACATCTCTAAATACACTGTACCTTAAAAAGGTAGCCAATAGTCCCAGGGCTGCATAAGTTATCAAGCAGAATTAAATTAATATCTGAGAAGTACAATCACTGTAAAAGAAAGAAAAGAATAATAAATAACATATGCCAGATGAAGAAAGGTAAATCACCTATATAGATTAATAATATGAAATAAACACACTAATTATCTTCAAAAGAACATATTGGTACTATGAAACAAAATGAAGAACTTTTAAAAAGCATATCAGTTGGGTTGGTGGGAATGTAAATTAGTACCACCACTACGGAAAACAGTTTGGAGATTCCTTAGAGAACTAAAAGTAGAATTACCATTCAACCCAGCAATCCCACTACTGAGTATCTACCCAAAGGAAAATAAGTTGTTATATGAAAAAGACACGTTTACACACATGTTTATAGTAGCACAATTTGCAATTACAAACATATGGAACCAATATAAGTGTCTATCAATCAATGAGTGGACAAAGAAAATGTGGTATATATACAGCATGGAATACTACTCAGCCATAAAAAGAAGCAAAATAATTTATTTTGCAGCAACTTAGATAGAACTGGAGGCCATTATTTTAAGTGAAGTAACTCAGGAATGAAAAACCAAATATTGTGTGTTCTCATTTAGTGGGAGCTAAGCTATGAGGATGCAAAGGCATAAGAATGATGGTCCTTGGAGACTCGCAGGGGGATTTTTGGGAGAGGGGTGAGGGATTAAAGACTACATTTTGAATATAGTACACACTGCTCTGGTGATGGGTGCATTTAAATCTCAGAAATAACCACTAAAGAACTTATCCATGTAACCAAAAACCAACTGTACACCAAAAGCTATTGAAATAAAAACAAAATTTTTATATATATTTAAAATATATATATCAGTTGGAAACACTGGATATGAAATATAAAGTAACAGTGATAGAAAATACATTATCAGATAAATGAAAGAATCAAGTCCGCTAAAGAACAAACCAGTGTTTTGGAAGTTTTTTTAGTTGACTCAGTCTTCTTGTAG
The DNA here is from genome assembly GCF_047675955.1 of Chlorocebus sabaeus. Taxonomy (NCBI): domain Eukaryota; kingdom Metazoa; phylum Chordata; class Mammalia; order Primates; family Cercopithecidae; genus Chlorocebus; species Chlorocebus sabaeus. The sequence goes on from NC_132913.1 coordinate 14,216,763, forward strand.
GCAGCAGAATAAGAAAAAAGTAGATGAAATATAATGTAAAATTTAGAGGGACATGTAAGGTGGAAGATGTACAATCTGTGGGTGGCAGGATGCCCAGAATGAGAGGGACAAAATAAATGAAAAGGGAAGGACAGAGTTCAAAAATATCTTTTCTAGAAGAAAGTGATGATTGGCTCTTGGTGAAAGGGCTCACAGTGCACAAAACAAAGCAAAGAGAGATAAGGAAAGAACTACACTCAGATGCATTCTCGTTTATGAACACCGAAGATAAGAGAGAATTACAAAAACTTTAAAGAGAAAGAATAGGTTAACTATAAAAGATGAACATCATTTAGACATCAGACTTCAATCACTATGCAAGGAGATAATGGAATAATATTTTCAAAGTGGTTAAGAAATGCACTTTGAGCTTAGGTCTCATATCCAGCCAAACTATTATTTTAGTATAAGGGTCTGTTAAAACATTCTTTGCCATATAAAGCTCAGAAGGATTTGGCATTAAAAAGAAATTTAAAACACTTTTGAAGTATGTCAATAAAAAGAAAAATAATTCTAAGAGGACAGGACCAGAGAAGAAAGAATGATCAGATATCTCAGTCAAGTTAATGTTTTCATTTTGTATTTTTAAATCAAGGAAAAAAAAATCAAAAACAATCATTGGTAAACATCCGAAACTAAAATTCTGTATGATTCCTGCCAATAATCAGGTTTTGGGAACAGACTCTGAGGCAAAAATGTATATGCAGGAGGTTTATTTGGAAGAGGTCTTAGGAGCAGCACTTGTGAGGGAGCAAAGAAGGCAGGACTGGATAGAGGGGGAAGCTGAACAGACCCAGCAGAGGCCCCTGGGGAGCAGGGGTACAGGGATGGCCTTTCCAACTTGTCCTGAATGGAGGTGGGGGGAGCCGTCGCTATACTGCACGGAGCAGTCATTGAGTGTGATCTGTCCCCTGCAGTGGTGCTGGTGGTGGTGATGCCAGGTATAATCTGGGCAACAGCAGCTGCTTTGGGCCAAGAGGAAGTTGGGCCAAATTCTTTATTAAGATGGAGTGCCTCTGTCCTGAAGGGTTCCTAGGGAATGCAGCAGTGTATTCATTTAGGCAGTGAGTTTATGCTGAAGCTTTTTTTGTTTTGTTTTGTTTTTTAAAACTGTGGGAAGATAGAATTATTGATTGTGGTGGGCTGGGTAATCCCTCCCCCGTCCCAAGATATCCTCATTCCAATCCCTGGAATCTGTGACTGTGACTCTAGATAGCAAAAAGGATATTGCACATATGATACAGTTAAGGATCTTGAGATGGACGGATGATCCTGGGTTATCTGTGTTGGCCCTGAATGGCATAGTAAGTACCTTATAAGGGGGAGACAGGGAGATTTTACTCCAGGAGAGGCAGGAGGCATTGTAACAATGGAAGCAGGGCAAGAAATGACAATGTGATGTAAGGCATGAGCCAAGGATGAGGGCAGCCTCCAGATGCCAGGAAAAGAAAGGAAAAGGATTGTCCTCTAGGTTCTCCAGAGAAGGCAGGCCCTGCTGACCCCTTGATTTCAGTCCGGTGGAACCCATTTCAGAAATCTGGCCTCCAGCATTGTAAGAGATTAAATCAGTGATGCTGTAAACCAGTAAGTGTATGGTAACTTGTTACAGAAGTAGCAGGGAACAATTACACTAATAAAGCATATAAACAGGAAACTCAACAGAAGCATAAATAATTTTTTCTGGTATTTTTTCAGTTGTTACAGATTTGGATTTTCTTTGACATAACTCCTAACTTTACTTCAGATCTCAACACATGTGTCATTTCTCTAGGAAAACTGTTCCTGACCTCTGTGACTGGTCAATTCTCTGTTTTAGGCACTTCTGGTACCATGACTTTCTCTTTTGAAATGCTTATTCGACTTCTACCTTTCTTTCATTGATGCGATCATTTCCCACCAGACTGGCAACTCTGAGAGTCAAGAGCTTGTGTGTTTTGTCACCATTTTATCATGGTCTAGCACAGTCTGGGGAATAGTAGAGCTTAAACAAATATTCGTTAAAATGAACTGATGATTTTCTGTTCCTGCGTTAGCTTACTGAGGATAATGGCTTCCAGCTCCATTCGTGTCACCACAGGTTCTCACTTATAAGTGGGAGCTGAACAATGAGAACACATAGACACAGGGAGGGGAACAACACACATTGGCGGGGGGGGGGGGGTGTTGTGGCAGGACAGGGTATGGGGAGAGCATCAGGAAAAATAGCTAATGTATGCCAGGCTTGACTCTTAGGTGGTGGGTTGATAGGCGCAGCAAACCACCATGGTGCACATTTAACTATGTAACAACCTGCACATGTACCCTGGAACTTAAAAATTAAGTTAATTTTAAGTTAATTTTAAAAATTGACCGCTGAATCCAGACAGACACAGAGTGTGAATTTAGCAAAGGAAGCTGGAATCAGGTTTGTGAGAATCAAGGAGGAAGTTATGGACAAAGAAGTCTAAGAAGTGAATGCAAGATGGAGGCCCCCCTGAGGTCAGTGCCTGGGTACGCATGGAGGGGAGGACCTGAGGGCACTTTGTGGGAGCCCCTGCTGGCTTTAGGAAGCCCCCATCCCACCTTCGCGTTTGGAGGTGCATGTGGATTCCAGGGGAAAGATAAAGGCACAGTGATAATTCTTTATTTTATCCTCTTCTTGGTGTTTTCTCTGAGAAACTTTAAATTTTATGCCTTTGTTTTTTACAATTGCATAACTTTCTTGGAAGAGACATTAAGTCAACCCTATAGCACATAGGTAAGATTATGGTAAGGATATTTTTAAGTTGAAATCTTGAAAAACTGCCTTCCTGACACTTTCTCATATTTTAAAAGCCTAAAGCCTCAGAAATTATGACAGTCTTCCATGATTGTGTGCCATTCTGGTAAGGTTGGAAATTTTTCTGAACTCTTTTCTTAACTTTTGGTCTCAAACTCCTGGGCTCAGGTAATTCTCCTGTCTCAGTTTCCTGAGTAGCTGGGACTACAGGTGTAAATCATCTTTCCTAAACTTTTAACAATTTCCAATAAGAATAGAAAATATAACATAAATCCTCAAAAATACAACCAAAATCAGTATAATCAGAATTATTCTGAAAGAACATTTGGATTCAATTAAACTGTCTTATTTTTATAGAAATCCTGTCTTTCTTGTTTCTTAATTTCTTCATTGGAATTAAGATTTGGTAGACTTCAGCATTATTGAATATGTCTAACAGTGCACCATTCTGTATTTAAGATAAGTAAATTGAGCATCTCTGTCATGCTAATAAGTGGGCTAGGCTTTATGAAATTGAACACCGGTCCTACCAGGTAAACATTTACAGTAATTATAAGAGCAGCTTATATTTTTTTAAAATTCAATTTACGAATCTCTTTTTCTTGTAAGATTTAATTTAATTTTTTTTTTTTTTTTTTTTTTTTTTTTTTTTTTACAGCAATCTTAGCAGACTGGAAGCAAGAGTCAGATTTTTCTAATGATTAGTGTGTGGCTTTAGGCAAAGACACTTAAATTCGAATCTCAGTTTCCTTATAATGTCAAAGGAGGATAGTTACACTTATCTTGCAGGAATTTGTGATGATTAGAATTTAACTATGGAAAGTGCCTAATTCCATGCTTGACATATAGTAGGTAGTTAATAAATGGTTGCTATTATTATCACTCCACTCTCTTTTTGGGGAAAATAAGTGTCATTAAGGTTGAGTGTGCCAGGATAAGGAATAACTTTTTGACACTCAGAATTGACTTTCTTAGGCAGTACTCCATTTGTCATCACAAGACATATTCAATCATAAGTTGAACCACCCATTGACAAGGCTGTGGTAAAGGAGATTCAATTGCTTATTAATAAATACGCATGGAAGCCCAAATATGATGTTTATCATCCCTTTCTATTTGGAGATTCTCTGACTTGACTCAGGGCATTTTTCTAGTAAGCTACAAAGTATGCCCTCTAAGCAGTCTCTTGAATCTTTATCTACTATGGCATGCTTTGTACTTGTGAAACAGCAGCAAAGACATAAAGTTCTGACTCTAAGGGTAATAGCTAGTTAAAACAGAACACTCAACTCAAAAATAGCCTTAAATAATAAGTGTCAATTTTGTGTCATATTTTTCCAAACCATTTTAACATTTAACTTCCATTATTATTTTGCCTTTTAACACCCCTGGATGACAGGCGAAATAATTTAAATGCATTTTTTCAAAAGGATAATTAAGTATGGAATGATGGTTAGTTTAGTAATAATGGAATTATAAATTACAGGTAGAATTGAAACAAAAATCAATATCTCTTGCTTCCAGACAATGTTTGCTTCTTGCTTACATACGGAACAATGGCATATTGCTGACAAGTGGCACAGCTGAGCTTTTGAACCCGAAGTTTCCTGAATATGGCTTTATTTTTATTTTTGCCATATCACATTTCTGAGCATTTTAAAATAAATTCTTAAGTGTTTTAAGTGGCAATAAATTTTCTCATGGAAGTGTTCAGTGGGTTAATGCATAGAGAAAAAAATCCCCTGAAAATGGTACGTAAAAATTTAAACATAAAATACTGAAAATTTTTATTAAAATTATTGTCTATGCTCTACAACTACCTGATTCATCAGCATTTCTTAGATTTATTTATTCTCCTTAGGAACTGATGAACTTCTGAATCCAAACACTCTTGATTTTTACCAGTTATAGAAAACTTTCAGCAATTTTTATTTGCATAATTTCTTTCTCACTGTCTCATGAGTATTGCTTATTAAAACTGTGATTAGAAGCATATTGGAACTTATTATATCTTCCAAATCTCTTAATCTCTTTTATCATTAAATGTCTAGCTCTTTGTGACATATTTCATGTAATTTCTGTAGATCTACATTTCAGATCACTGATTTTCTTTTTAACTTAATCTTATTCACTGTTTATTTCTTGTGTTACTTCAGTGAATATGATCTTTATTTTTAAATGTGGAATTTGTTTCTCGTTGAAATTTACCTTACTTATTTTTTAAATTCTATATTTTAATGTCTTTAAATATTTTAATGAAATTTATATTTTGTATATGATAAATCAGTACTTATGTCCTGGGGGGGGTTCCTGTGGAGAATTCCAACTTTCACCCATGGTTTTCTACTTTCTTGAATATTTGGGAATACTGTATTACAAACTTAAATTTAAATTTCATGACTTTATTGTAGGAATACAACAAGGTTAAAATTCAGAGTGTCTCCCTTAAGATAAATTTGTTTTAGCTCTTAATAGGATTTCTAGCGGGGTAAATTTATACTCATTTCTCATCTTGGGGCCTCCAGAGGCATTAGTTAGTACAATTTTGCAAGTCAAATCTACATGAGGACAAGCTATAATTACTAATTCTCAGAGGAGACTTATTTCCCCTCTTGAGTTCAATAAAAGATAAACATACTCTCCTTTTCCTAAAGAGCTTTACTGAGGTATAATCAATATACAAAAAACTACATGTTTAAATTGTATAATGGCACAAGTTTTGACACATGTACACACAGGAAACCATTAAAACAATAATGATGATGAACGTAATTTACTCACAGAAGTTTCCTTGTGCCTTTTGCAATTCCTACTTCTAATTCCTACCTGCTTGGGTAAAAACTCAGAAATGGAATGAGTGATATATATGGTTGGTGTATATCTAGCTTTTTAAGAAACTATCAAACTGTTTGAGAGGTAGATAAGCTGCCTGTGGGAGATAACCTCCACCAGTGAACCTGGCAATCCCGGCCAGTGAGGAAGGCCTTAACCTTACCCAGCTCTGGAGCTGATTTAGTACATGGTGGGGAGTGTATGAAAAGGAGCAGCATCAGGACCTGCTGTGTGTGCACTCCCAGTCTCCAGCAGGGAAGGAGGGAAGCCATCACTAATGCTACCTAACAAGGAGCCTTGTGAAACTCTGCCAGTTAACTCAGGGTGGTCACAGATTGCGAGAATGTCCCAAGTGAGATATGAGATGTAATTTTAAGTGAGGAGCTGGGCAACCCTGCTTCATGGGCAGCCTGGGAGGGGAGGGGCCTGAAAGCCTCAGTGGTTTCTGTCTCTGTGGAGAAGACTCACAGCCTAGGACTGTTTTGAGTTCTGAGCACAGACTGACTGGAACCTAGCTAGCGTCTGCTAGTGGAACACTGCAAGTGGGAGACCTGGCTTACCAAGTGTATGGGAGCTGGGTGGGGCTTATTGCTCCCGCTAATGCCCACTCCCTTGTGGACTCTTCTGTGCAGCAGCAACAGCTGTGTGCCTCCCTGGAACATTACCTCAGTGGCCAGAGAACTGTCTTCTGCTCCTCACTGGGGCTGCTGCTTGCACTTTCATGTGGAGAGCCAGAGCACGGACTTTCCAGACCCAGCCTCCACCTGGCTTTGCCCCTCCACCCACCCTGGTAGCTTAACACAAAGGAGAGAAGCTTTTGGGAGGTCTATGTCCCTGCTCACTGCCTGAGACACCAGAGTACCTCCCCTGGACAACATAAGGCAAACATAAATCCCATTGCTACTACTGCAGCCAGTGCTATTTTGCAAGCGCCACCTCCTGGCTGGAGGCCAACTGACAATCCATGACAGCATCTGCAGGCTGAATAACACAGTGCCCAGGAAGGAGATAACTTGTGTGACCTTATCTATCACCATTGCCCACATCACCCTGGCTAAGCAGTTGGTCCTGAGTGTGTCCACATGACCAGTTCATTACTACTACAACTGGCATTTGAGAAGAAGAACACATTAAACCTAATTTGTAATCAAGGAATCTCACAGAGTCTACCTCACTCCTCCGCTACCCCTATCAGAGCTGATGCTGGTACCCACTGCTGGAAGTCTTGAGAATAGGTCACATCACTGGATCCCATGCAGACATTTCCTAGCACCAGCATAGGGTGTGGCAGTCCAGTTGGGTGGCTAGACCCAGAGAAGCAGCAGTATTCACAGTAATCTCTCAGGGACTCCTACTCCTGGGGTACAGGTGGGGAGGTACATACCATTAAAGAATCACCCCATGGGACAGAAGAATCCAGATGGTGGCCTTGAGTCTCAGAACTTTCTGCTCGTGAGAAGTTTCTTTTAGTAGAGGCATAGGTACAGTTCTGGGCTCAATGCAGGAAAGTCTGCAGTTCTACTCAACAGTCAGGCAGCCCTGGTGCTCGAGAAGAGTCTTAGAGAAAGAGATTTCTTTTCTCCTCATCGACCACTGCAGACACAGCTGGGGCTTCCTCCATGGGTCCTTGGCATGGGTGCACCCGTAGGCATCTTTTCTGTAATACTTCAGGGTGATGGCATCTGCACAGGAGGAGGGCACTCCAGGTTCGCACTTGCACAAGAGGTAGAGTCAAATTCTCTCTCTACATGGAACGTCTACATTCCTGCAGACGAAAGGAGGAGCCTGTCTGATCTGAATAGCTGGAACACTGGGTCGGGAGTGTGACTGGGAGGTGGATCACTTTCCTCCTGCCCTAGGAGGGGAGTTAATGTGGCTCCTTCTCTTCCCCATGAAAAGACCTCAGTGCATTTCACTAAGAGCTCCCCAGCCACCTCTGTCAAGGCTAGGATCTCTGTCCACCATTGGATATTTCATTTACCCACCTGCTTTAGACACAACAAGTTTTTTCCCATGGGCACCTTCCTTACTGGCCTGAAATGTGAACTATCCAACCCAATACATAAAATGCTAGAGGAAAAGGTAAAATAAAAAGTGCACACCACTGGGGAATGAGATAATCTTTAAAGGACTGCTTCCATTTCACCCCACAAAAGACAGTGAAAATGCTTGCACACCTACCATTTTGCTACTACAACCATAATCTGAGAAGCCATCATACAAAGTCTCTTTATAACAAAAAAACTCATACAAAGTCTTCACACCCTAAAGAAGTCAGAGCCAAATTTAATTACAATGAACTGAAATAATTAAAGTCACATCCTACAGGTGGAATTTTTTTTAAAAGTCAAATCAAAAATAAACTCAAAAATAATTAGAAGACTCAGCCTACCCAAATGAAAAAAAACAAGAAAAATAATTCTGGCAATATCAATAGAGGTTCCATAACACACCAAAAAATCACACTAGCTCTCCAGAAATGAATCTAAACCAGGATGAAATCTTTGAAATATCAGATAAAGAAAGCAAAAGTTTTATTATTAAGTTACTCACGTGGATACAATGGAAAGGTGAAAATCAACATAAATTAAAAGCAACAATTCAGGACATACATGAAAATTTTTTTAAAGAGATAGACATTTTTAAAGAAAAAACAACTAGAACTTATGGAAAAGAAAGCTATATTTAGGAAAGTACAAAATGCAGTTGGAACTTTTAAAAATAGAATAGACCAAATAGAAGACAGAATTTCATAGCTTGAAGACAAAGCTTTTGAATTAATGCAATCATACAAACATACAGAAAAAAATAAAAGAAATATATAAAGTCTCCAAGAAATTTGGGATTATGCAAAATGGCCAAACCCAAGAATCACTGGCATTCCTAAGAGAGAAGAAGAAGCACAAAGTGTGGAAAACTTATTTTTCTTGAGACAGTCTCAGTCTGTTACCTAGACTGGAGTGCAGTAGCGCAATCACAGCTCACTGCATCCTTGACCTCCAGGGCTCCAGTGATCCTCCCATCTCAGTCTGCCGAGTAGTGGTAACTACCGACACGAGCCATCACACCTTGCTAAATTTTTGTAATTTTTTGTAGAGATAGGGTTTCACCATGTTGCCCAGGGTGGTCTTGAACTCCTGGGCTCACGTGGTCCGCCTGCCTCAGCCTCCCAAAGTGCTGGGATTGCAGGCATGGACCACCAAACCCAGCCCTGGAAAACTTATTTGAGGGAACAATTGAGGAAAACGTCCCTGACCTTGCTAGAGATTTAGACATCCAAATACAATAAGCTCAAAGAACTCCTGGGAGATTCAGTGCAAAAAGGGTTATCACCTAGGTGTATGTTCATTGGACAATCTAAAGTCAATGTGAAGGGAAGAATTCTAAGAGCTGTGAGAACAAAGCATCAGGTAACCTAAAAAGGAAAGCCTATTGAACTAACAGCAGACTTCTCAGCAGAAACCTTCAAAGCCAGAAAGGAATGGGATCCTATCTTTAGCCTCCTTAAAGAGAATAACTGTCAGTCAAGAATTTTTTAAATTAAAAAAATTTCTATTTAATTTTGTGAGTGCATAGTAGATGTATAGATTTATGGAGGACATGAAATGTTTTGATACAGGTATGCAATACATAATAATCACATTATGGAAGATGGGGTATCCATCTCTCAAGCATTTATTCTTTGTGTTACAAACAATACAATTATATTTTTTCATTATTTTGAAATGTACAATTAAATCTGTATTGATTGTAGTCACCCTGTTATGTTATCAAATACTAAGCCTTATTCATTCATTCTATTTTTTGTACCCCTTAACCATTCCAACCTCCCCACCACTACCTCCCCTACCCTTCCCAGCATCTGGTAACCATACTTCTACTCTCTCTCCATAGGTTCAATTATTTTTATTTTTAGATCTCACAAATACATGAGAACATGTGATGTTTGCTTTTCTGTGCCTGGATTATTTCACTTAATATCATGACCTGCAGTTCCATACATGTTGTTGCAAATGACTGAATTCCATTCTGCTTTTATGGCTGAATAGTACTCCACTGTGTATAAATACCACATTTTCTTTTTTTTTAGGGGGGGAGGGGTTTATCTTTTCTTATTTTTATTATACTTTAAGTTCTAGGGTACATGTGCATAATGTGCAGGTTTGTTACATATGTATACATATGCCATGTTGGTGTGCTGCACCCATTAACTCGTCATTTACATTAGGTATATCTCCCAATGCTATCCCACCCCCTTTCCCCCTCCCCACAATAGGACCTGGTGTGTGATGTTCCCCTTCCTGTGTCCAAGTGATCTCATTGTTCAGCTCCCACCTATGAGTGAGGACATGCGGAAATACCACATTTTCTTTATCCATTCATCTGCTGATGTACACTTAGGTTGCTTCCAAATCTTGGCTATTGTGAATAGAGCTACAACAAACATGAGAGTGCAGATATCACTTTGATATATTGATTCCTTTCTTTTGGGTATATAGCCAGAAGTGGAATTGCTGAATTGTATAGAGCTCTATTTTTAGTTTTCTGAGGAAACTTCAAACTGTTATCCACAGTGGTTGTACTAATTTACATTCCAAACAGTGTATGGGAGTTCATTTTTCTCCACATCCTCACCAGCATTTATTATTGCCTGTCTTTTGAATAAAAGCCATTTTAACTGGGTGAGATGATATCTCATTGCAGTTTTAATTTGCATTTCTCAATGATGTTGAGCACCTTTTCATATGTTCATTTGCCATTTGTATGTCTCCTTTTGAAAAATGTCTATTCAAACATTTTGCCCATTCTTAAATCAGATTATTAGATATTTTCCTATTCAGTTGCTCAAGCTCCTTATGTATTTTGGTTATTAATTCCTTGTCAGATGGAAAGTTTGCAGATATTTTCTCCCATTCTGTGATATATCTATGTACTTTGTTCATTGTTTCCTCTGCTATGCAGAAGATTTTTTACTTGAAGTGATCCCATTTGTCCATTTTTTCTTTGATTTCCTGTGCTTGTGGGGTATTACGCAAGAAATCCGGGGAGGCTGATGTCTTGGTGCATTTTCTCAATGTTTTATTGTAGTACTTTCATAGCTTGAGGTATTAGATTTAAGTCCTAATCAACTTTGATTTGATTTTTGTAAATGGCAAGAGATAGAGTCTAATTTTATCTTTCTTCATGTGGATATTCAGCTTTCCTAGCATCATTTATTGAAGAGACTGTCTTTGCCCCAGTGTATATTATTGGCAACTTTGTTAAAAAGGAGTTTACTGTAGGTGTGTGGATTCATTTCCCCGTTCTCTATTCTGTTCCATTGGTATATATATATATATATCTGTTTTTATGCCAGTTTCATGTTGTTTTTGGTTACTGTAATTCTGTAGTATAATTTGAAGTCAGGTAACGTGATTCCTTCCATTTTGTTCTTGTTGCTTTGGATAACTTTGGCTATTCTGGGTCTTTTGTAGTACCATATACATTTTAGAATTTTTATTTTTATTTTTGTGAAGAATGTTACTAGTATTCTGATAGGCGTTGCATTGCATCTGTAGATTGTTTTGGGTAGTATGGACATTTTAATGATATTGATTCCTTCAATCCATGAACATGGAATATATTTTCATTTTTTGGTGTCCTCTTTATTTTCATCAGTGTTTTATGTTTTTCATTGTGAAGATTTTTTAAAGTTTTTGGTTAATTCATAGGTATTTAATTTTATTTGTTGCTATTGTAAATGGGGCTACTTTTAAAATTTATCTTTCAGATTGTTCACTATTAGCATATAGCAATGCTAATAATTTTTGTATGTTCATTTTGTACTCTGCAACTTTACTGAATTTGGTTTCCAGGTCTTATAGTTTTTTGTGGAGTTAACAGGTTTTTGCAAATGTAAGATTGTATCATATGTAACAAGAATAATTTGACTTCTTTCTTTACAGTTTGGGTAAATATTTTTTACTTGTCTGATTGCTCTAGTTAGGATTTCCAGTACTATGTCTGATTGTTCTAGTTAGGATTTCCAGTACTATGTTGAATAACAGTGGTGAAAGTGGGCAGGCATCCTTGTTGTGTTCCAGATCTTAGAGGAAAGACTTGCTACTTTTCCCCATTCAGTATGATAATAGCTGTGGGTCTGACATGCATGGCTTTTATTATGTTGAGGTACGTTCTTTCTATCACTAGTGGTGTTTTTTTTTTTTTTTTTTTTTTTTTTTTTTTGAGGGATTTTATCATAAAAGAATGTTGAATTTTACCAAATGCTTTTTCAGCATCAATTGAAATGATCATATAGATTTTGTTCTTTTTCTGTTGTTGTGATGTATCACATTGATTAATTTGCTTATAGCATGTAAGGTATAAATCCCACTTGGTCATGATGAATCTTTGGCCTGCAGTTTTGTTTTTTTATTTTTTTATTTTATTTTATTTTATTTTATTTTATTTTATTTTATTTTATTTTTGTCTTTGTGTGGTTTTGGTATCAGGGTATAGTAACCTTGTAGAATGAGTTTGAAAGTATTTTTTCCCTTTTTATTTTTTGGAACAGTTTGAGTAAGATTGGTATTAGTTTTGCTTCAAATGTTTGGCAAATATCAGCAGTAAATTCATCGGGTCCCAGGTTTTTCTTTACTGGGAGGCTTTTTATTACAGCTTTAATACTGTTAATTGTTATTGGTCTGTTCAAGTTTTGAATTTCCTCATAGTTCAGTCTTAGTAGGTCATATGTGTCTACTATTTTATCCATTTCTTCTATATTTTTCTATTTATTGGCATATAGTTGCTCATAGTAGCTGCTAATGATCATTTCTGCAGTATCAGTTGTAATGTCTCATCTTTAATCTCTGATTTTATTTATTTGGATCTCTTTTTTTTTCTTAGTCTGGCTAAAGTTTTGTCTATTTTGTTTAACTCTTAAAAAAAAAACTTATTGTTTCCTTGATCTTTTGCATAGTTGTCTTTATTTCAATTTCCTTTATTTCTGCTCTGATACTTATATCTTTTCTACTAATTTTTGTTTTGGTTTGCTCATGTTTTCCTAGTTCCTTACACTGTTAGGTTGTTTCTTTGGAGTTTTTCTTCTTTTTTGATATAGACACTTATTGCTATAAACTTCTCTCAGTACTTCTTTCGCTGTATCCAATAGCTTTTGATATGTCATGTTTTTATTATCTTTTGTTTCAAGAAATTTTAAATTGCTTCTTAATTTGTTTTATTGACCCACTGGTTATTCAGGAGTGTATTGTTTAATTTCCATGTATTTGTATAGTTTCCAAAATTCCTCTTGTTATTAATTTCTAGTTTTATTCTATTGTGATCAGAGAATAAGTTTTATATTATTTCATTTTTTTTGAATGCCTTAAGACTTGTTTTGTGACTTGACATATGGTCTACACTTAAGAAGCATCCATGTACTGAGGAACAGTATGTGTATTGTTAAGCTGTAGGATACAATCTTCTGTGAATATCTATTAGATTTATTTGGTCTATAGTGCAAATTAAGTCTGATGTTCTTTGTTGACTTCTTTTTTTGTCTAAATGACCTATCCAATGCTGAAAGTGGGGTGTTTAAGTCTCTATATATTATTGTATTGAAGTTTATGTCTCTCTTTAGATCTACTAGTATTTGTTTTATATATCTGGGTGATCCAGTGTTGGGTGCATATATATATTTACTATCATTATATCCTCTTGCTGAATTGACCACTTCATTATTATATGGTGACCTTTTTTTGTCTCTTATAGTTTTGTCTTTAAATCTATTTTTTGTGATACAAATATAGCAACTCCTGTTCTTTTGTAGATTCCATTGGCATGGAATACCTTTTGCCATCCTTTCATTTTCAGTTTATGTTTGTCTTTATAGGTGAAGTGTGTTTCTTGTAGGCAACGGATCAATGCGTATTGTTTTTTATATTCATTCAATCACCCTGTCTTTTGATTAGCGAGTTTAGTGAGTTTACGTTCAATGTTACTGTTGATAAGTAAGGATTGCTTTTGCTATTTTATTATTTCTTTTCTGGTCATTTTGTGGTCTTTTCTTCTTTCTTTATTTCTTTTATCTTTTCCTTTTAGTGAAGGTGATTTTCTCTGGTGATGTGATTTAGTTCCTTCCTTTGTTACTTTTTGTGTATCCATGGTATTTTTTTTTTTAGGTTACCATGAGGCTTGCAAATACTATCATATGATCCGTTGTTTTAAGCTGATAACAATTGAACACTGTTTACATAAACAAAACAAACAACCAAAGAAAAGTAATACTCTATGCCTTAACTTCATTCCTCCACTTTTTAACTTTTTGTTGTTACTATTTATATCTTATTGTATTGTCTATGTCTTGAAAAGTTGTAGTTACCATTTTTTATTAGTTTATTTTAAAGTCTTTCTACATAAGATAATAGTAGTTTACACACCACAGTTGCAGTGTTACAATATTCTATGTTTTTCTGCACACTTACTGTTACCAGCGAGTTTTGTGCCTTCAGGTGATTACTTATTGCTCATCAACATCCTTTTCTAACTGATTGAAATACTCCCTTTAGCATTCTTTGTTGGACAGATCTGGTGTTGATGAAATCCCTCACCTTTTGTTTGTCTGGCAAAGTATTTCTTCTTTAGGTTTGAAGAATAATTTTACCAGATACACTATTCTAGGATAAAAGATTTTTTTATTCAGGACTTTCAGCATGTCATGATATCCTCTCCTGGCCTGTAACGTTTCCACTGAAAAGTTTGCTGTCAGATGTATTGTAGCTCCATTTTATATTATTTGTTTCTTTTTCCTTGCTGCTTTTAGGATCCTTTCTTGACCCTTGACTTTTGGGAGTTTTATTATTAAATGCCTTGAAGTAGTTTTCTTTGTTTTGTGTTCTATATCCTTCTAGTACTTGGATATTCATATCTTTTACTAGGTGTGGGAAACTCTCTATTACTATTTCCCTGAGTAAGCTTTCTACCCCTATCTCTCTACCTCCCTTATAAGGCCCATAACTCATATATCTTCCCTTTTTAGGCTATTTTCTAGATCCTGTAAGTGTGCTTCCTTGTTATTTGTTCTTTTTTCTTTTGTCTACTCTATGTATTTTCAAATAGCTTGTATTCAAGCTAATTCTTTCTTCTGTTTGATCAATTGTGATATTAAAAGACTCTATTGCATTCTTTAGTATGCCAATTGCATTTTTCAACTTCAGAATTTCTGCTTCATTGGGATCAGTCATTACCCTCTGGCTACAGCTGATTTAAATGCATCCTCCATAGGCAGGTGTCAGCAGAGTTTGTTCTGGTTTTGCTTTCTGCTCTAACAAGGGCAGTACTGAATTCAATCTTTCACAATTGCTGGCTCTCCCCCTCCCCAGCACACAGAAGTGCTCTCTGCCCCATGCTGCTGCTGCCGCCAGGGAGTCCGGAAGGGATTGTGGTGGTGAGACTGTTTTTCCTACCTATTTAGTGTCTTTTAGCAATATGAAATTAAAACCAAGTACTGCGAGTGCTCACCACTAAAGAACTTATTCATGTAACCAAACCTCACCTGTTCTCCTAAAATGTATTGAAATAAAAAGTAAGTAAATTTAAAACAAACAAACAAAAAGAAACTGGGATTTTAAGTGCACATAAAAGTGATTCCAAAAGTGTATTCCACAGATTACTAGACCCAAGAGATATATCCTGTGAAGTTTAAATGTGTTTCATGGACGTGATCATGAGATATACAAGAGTGAAACACTTTTATAAAAATATGTTGAAGTACTGTGTTTCATAGCTTATATTTGAAGTTCATAGTACATATTAATATACACAGCTTTTTAAAAGCCCTAAAGTAAAGAAACCCATTTAACTTGTTAACCCAAGTTCCCCGCATTCACTTAGTCATCCAACATTTTTAGCCATGTAACACTTATTTTCTCTAATAAAATTTTTGTAAGTGCCAGATTAGAATCGTAATTCTGACTGAATAAGTGTAGAGAGAATGCATTCTTGTGACGGAACTGGCACACCTAGAGGCTCACATGCAGTATGAATCTGCAGAGGATGTGTTTATTGGCAGGCAGAGAATGCAGTTGGGTCCAATGTTCTCTGGATTTGGTTTGGCAATGCAATCTTGCTTAGTGTCTCAGAATAATTATATTACCTCTTTCTCCCAGATAACACACTTGCATATACATTCTAAATGAACTTGGCATTCTGGCTGTTGGTTGAGCTAAGGTATCCCCTTTTCAATATACTTGGTCATGCTAGTAATCCACAAACATGGCGGCAAATCAGTGTCACCTGAGATATCTTGTTCAAAATATAGATTCTCCAGTTCTACTACTAAGATTCTCTATTAGGAGGCCTGAGGCAGGCCCTAGGCATATTTGTGTATGTATGTCCATTAATGAAGGCCCAGGAGAGTTTATGAAGCCACTCTACAGACCAGAAACTGGGAGTCACTGAGCATATCCCAATTTATCCTCCACTCTGACTTCCTTAATTTTGTTCTAAGGTTTCAGGCCAAATTCCTCTGCTCATATAAAACTAATTTTACTAATTTTTTACCAATAAAATTTTATGAGCCATGGCAATCAAGTACTTTAGTAAGATCCCAATATGCAGTTCATGATGCATTTTCTTTATTATTTCAGAAATGAGTGTTGCACAGCCATAAAGTTTGTTGAATATAATTTGTTTGGAGTAATCCTGTGTTATTTATATCTAATGATTTCTCTGTGTTTTCAAAGCTTGTTGATTTATGTATTTTTTTCATTATAATGCAATGGAGCAGTTCAGATTAACTTTGGATTTATCAGACGGTGATTTTTTTGGATATTATTTTATTTCGGACAAGGCTTTATTTTCACTATTCTATTTTGCTGTTTTTAAACAATCCAAAACATTTTAGTATGAATATGAGCTGATTCCCACAATATTGCTTCACTCTTTTATACCTCATTATTACATGTTTAATTTGTCCCTATTTGCAGCTTTTTCAACAGTTCTATTGATTAGAATCAAATGCATTCAAAACATTATTTTAGCTAAATTTAAAGAATGAGTTTAATATCTCAGACAATTTCAAAGATACATCTTGGGTAATAAAATCATTCTACAACGTAAGGTATTATTAACTTTTCAATGTACTTTCTCATAAGAACTTTTCAGATTCTACAACAATAACATGATGATATAGGACAGAGACTATCTCCATGGAAAAAATATGACTACTATGGGTCAGACAGACTAACTTAATTGGAGACCACACATAACCAGAACAAGAACATGGGGATCCTTATGTCCAGCTCAGAGTTCTCTCTGAAAATACTGGCATGAATTGGTGTCCTTAGGTTGACTTGGTGAAGGAAGGGTTCTCTAACTCATTTGCAGGAAAGAAATCTGTTAAAGCATTTCTTTTATATGGGAAGACACTGTTTCTCATTATCATAATAGGGGGCACTTATTAGCCCCCTATTATAATAGCATAGGGAAACTAAGAAAGAAAACAAGCAAGATGGAATTCAGTAGCTAAGAGAGGAAGTTTTTGGAGAAAGGTGATTGTATCAATTATAAAATCACCCTGGGAGATAATAAAAATCAACTCCATTATAATTCAACTCATTAAAATAAAGCCTTATATGTACCATAGAGTCCCATTAATTTAATTTGTAACATTTCTCCTCACAACAAAGTGCTATACTTTGTAAAATTTCAGTGGGATAAGGCCAACGTATGAGAATATCTCTAGGCTTCCTCCATGAGCATTGATGTTAGAGAAGAAAGGCATTGTTTAGTAAATGTTCTGTTGTTTGCTTTTGGAAATAAGTGTCACAGGCTTGGTTCTCAGAAGAGAGTGAGATAAAGTTTGTTTGTCCTATGACAGGCAAATATGGCTAGGCTTTTATACCCCCACCTTGTTCAGTTACTACATCTGGGCTACTCTGGGGGCTCTATGACCTTGGTGAGGTAGCACTCTGTATCTGAAGCAGACCCTGAAGGAGCAAGGAGCTGGAGACTGCCAACGCTTTTCCTTCACTTAAGCAGCCCCTCTTTCTTTAAAGGTGGGTCTGGGAGACACATCTTTTTAAAAGACACATCTTTTAGCTCCACATCTTCATATACATCCAGGGACCTGTTTCGTTAGGAGACTAGTGAACTTCTCTTTCTGTGGGAAACATACGAGAGAGTCTCAGGTCTACAGTTAATAACCACTGTTTTCTTTCTTCACAACCTAGTCTAGACTCTCTTCACCCTCAGCTAGAACTTCTTCTGGCTTCGATGGTTTCTTGATATTTTGACCTACAGACTCACATGTGAGGGATCTGAAACCCTGTCTCAATAGGCAGGCCCACCTGAGCTCCCATATAAGACCAAGAATGCTATGGCCTCCGTTTACCATCACAATTGAGCAAAACAGTACCAGAAGTTACCCAAGTAGATCACCTGGATTTTATCCATTTTTCCCCCGACTTTTGTGGTGTATTAGCAGCCCCCAGCTCCTCCTGATAATCCAAGCCATTTTCTGTTTGTAAAATAGTGATTCCTCCTTCTGCCTCTAGTTTCAGAAACAAGGGGTTCTGAATGTTTTGA
The DNA here is from genome assembly GCF_047675955.1 of Chlorocebus sabaeus. NCBI lineage: Eukaryota > Metazoa > Chordata > Mammalia > Primates > Cercopithecidae > Chlorocebus > Chlorocebus sabaeus. The sequence goes on from NC_132913.1 coordinate 14,234,956, forward strand.
AACAAGACGTGCACAATGTCCAGTGTGTTATTGAGAATATAAATGTGTGTTATTGGGCTTATTCTTTTTCCTATTCTTTGTTTTTTGAACTCCATGTACTCTTCCTATTGAGGACACAGTGCTATATTGATACATTTGAATTAACGCCTATACTGCATCCTGGTAGAAGGCACCATTTTTTTCATGCATTCCCTTCAAGCTATGTAGGTATTTCAGCTATGCATTCAGCTCACCATCTAATGCTTTATCAGATCAGCAAATTTAGATGGTGCAGGTACGTAATATGACCAGGGGACCCCATGGTTATGGTCTCACTCTTACCCTTCCTCTGTTATAAAGAGGATTCCCTGGACTGTTGTGATATTAAATCAAATTTCATGCTGGTAGATAAAAAATTATATAATCATTTGGAAAATGGTGCTGGCTGAAGCTATTTGGAAAAGAAAAACAAAAATGTACCCAGAACTGGTACCTATATCCATGAGGAAAAATTGCTGTCCTTTCCAGAATCAAGAGAATCTGGCATAGTTAGCTTGCTGCCAAGTGGGTGGTTGCTTTCAAGAAATAGTGCTATATGAACCATGATCAGGTGTTATGTTTCTGTAAGGACCTAATATTATGCCATAGATTGTTGTTCAAAATGTGTTTAACTGTCTTCTAAAGATGCGATGTATTTGCATTAGAAGAACAGAGGTATTATGATTCTCCCACTGTGCCTTGCCACAAACTTCAAACTACATCTTTTCTTAGCAGTGATACATCCTACACCACATGGTCTGCTGTACTGTATGTCCCATTCCACAAGTATGCATGCTATTTCAGACTGTCTCCAGAGCCAGTTTGTGCTCTAGTCCCCAGTCAAAGCTGAAAGATTTTGTCAATAAATACATGAGCTAGAGCAGTATTACCAAGTGTGAACTCTACTGCCTCCAGGACCAAAGACTCTCTATAAATCCCTTAATTTTCATAGGATTTATTTCCCAGGCAGTGGAGCTCACGTGTTTTACAAAGGCCTTTGGCATGCTAGCAACTTAATGCTATCTAGCTTGATCAACGTAAAATCATCAATGTGATGTTGTATGGGATGTCCAGATGACCCAGATTTGTTTGGACTATATTACAGGTAGAATAGCCCTAGCAGAGAAAATAAAAAATACACATTATTTTCTGTTGTAAAATAATACACATTGCCTTTGATTTCCCTTTCCCGATTGACATAGAAAAGAATTTATTCCCCAAATAATGTCTTTACACCATGTATATTAGGCTGTGTTAATCTGCTGTTGCAAAGTTACTACATCTAACATGGCGATGACAATAACTAGAACCACTGTTTGATTGAACGTGTCATCCTATACCATCACTTTCCAGGATATGTCTGGTTTCTGAAAAAGCAAGACATGAAATAAATGAAAATATAATTAGAGATTTACACATCTAATTTCAGATTCTTATGTGACTCTAACTTCCTCTCACCAGTGCATTATCTGTGGTCTTGGTAAATAAATGTACTTAGTTCTTCCCAATAACGTAATCACCTAGTGGGTCTTCCAACCATACATAACACATGCATTTCAACATGTTCACCTATCTGAAACTTTTATTCCCTTTTTATCAGAGTATGTCAGAGCAATTCCAGCATTTTTGTTTTACTTATCATGAGCCATCTTTTTTCCATGTTTTGAAGACTTTTACTACATCACTATTTAAAGTATGTTTATTGTAATTAGCAGATAGGTTTTCTTTAGAAAGTGAATTTGAAAATCGTTTTAATCGGTTGGTTAAGTGTAGTCATATTTATTTATATGACTGATATATTTGATGTCAACTCTATTTTATGTATTTGTTATTGATGTATATTATATATTTGGGGGTATTTGGTAAAATTTTGATACAGGCATACAATATATAATGATGAAACATGGGCAACTGGGACAGTCTTCACTCCAAACATTCACCCCTTCTTTATAGTGAAATCATTACAATTTATTTTCTCTAATAATTTTGATCTACACAACGAATTATTGTTAACTATAGTCGCTCTGCTTTACTATCAAACATTAGATCTTATTTCTTCTATCTAATTGTATTTTTGTGCCCATCAACTCATTTCTCTTCACCCCACCTCATACTTCTCAACCTCTGGTGACCACCAATCAACTGTCAACTTTCATGAGATTCACTTTTTTTCATCTCTCACATGTGGATAGAACCCATGATATTTGTCTTTCTGTGCTGAACATTTCACTTAACATAACAGCTTCCAGTTTCATCCTTGTTGTTGCAAATGACAGGATGCCATTCCATTTTATGGCTGAATAATAATACATTATGTATACGTCATCACACTTTATTCATCCATTTATCTTTTGATGGACACAGGCTGCTTCTACATCTTTGCTATTGTGAGAAGTGCTGTAATAAATATGGGAGTGCAGATATCTTTTCATATACTGATTTATTTTCTTTTTGATATATGCCCAGCAGTGGGATTGCTGAATTATATGGTCTTTTTATTTTCAGTTTTTGAGGACATTTTATACTGTTTTCCATAGTGTGTGTACTAATTTACATTCCCAGTAACAATGTATGAGTATTTCTCTTTTTTCACATCCTCATCAGCATCCATTATTTTTTGTATTTTTTATAAAAGCCATTTTAACTGAGGTGAGATAATATCTCAGTTGTGTTTTTTATTTTCACTTCCCTCGTGGTTAATGATGTTGAGAGTTTTTTTCATATACCTATTGGTCATCTGCATCTCTCCTTTTGATAAATGTTTATTCAGATCTTTTGCTCTTCAGATTACAATTGATCATTGAGCAACATGAGGGTTAGAAGCACTGACGCCTGTGTAGTCAAGAATCTGTGTATAAATTTTGGCTTCCCAGAAACATAACTACTAATAGCCTACTGTTGACCAGAAGCTTTAGTGGTAATATAAACAGTTAACATATTTTGTCTGTTATATGTATTATATACTATATTCTTTCAATAAGGTGAGCTAGAGAAAAGAATATGTTATCAAGAAAATCATAAGAAAAAGAAAATACATTTATAGTAATACACTGTATTTATTGATACTGTAAGTTTATGTTGTCTGTTTAAAATATGAATGCTTTGAAATGACAAGCAACCACAGCTGCAAATCTAAATCTATGGTACATATCACACAATTCAACTTTTTCTTTTAAAATCATAACTTTTCTCTGCTTCTTGGGAACACTTCCAGGATCACTAGTGGCACTTTATATAGGTCCCATGGTGTTATGCAAGGTTTGAGATATTGCACTAAACACAATGAAAAATAAACAAGAACCATGGGAGATTACTTTTTACTGTGATACACAATTTCCTGGAGAGACAAATTACTCATGCAGAGATTACTCGTGTCTCACTGAATCAAATAGACTAGTATCTATGCATATGTTTTGCATTCATGAAATACCTTTAAAAATATTTTTGGTATTTCTATACGGTTGAGTATGAGTTTCTCTCAAATTGTCACAAATCTCCACAGTATTTTTCAATATATTTATTTTTAAAAATTCCAGTATAAGGGGATCCATGCAGTTCAAACCTGTGTTTTTCAAGGGTCAACTGTATTTGTTATTTTTGCTCTTGAGTTGCTTGAGTGACTTATATATTCTGGTTATTAATACCTCATCAGATGAAAAGTTTGTAAATATTTTTCTCCCATTTTGTAGACTTTCTCTTCACTTTCTTAATTGCTTCATTTGCTGTGCAGAAACTTTTTAGTTTGATGTAATCCTGTTTGTCTGTTTTGGCTTCGGTTACCTGTACTTTTGAGGTTTTGCTCAAAACTATTTTGCCAAGATCAATGTCCTGAAGCATTTTCTCATTTTTTTTTTTCTAGTAGTTTCATAGTTTTACAGCTTACATTTAAGACTTTAATCCATTTGGATTCGGCATTTGTTGAAAGGGAGAAAATGGGTCTTGCATGATTCTTCTGCTTATGGTTAATCAGTTTTCTCAGCAACATTTATTGATGAGACTGCTCTTTCCCCAAATGTATGTTCTTAGTGTGTGATATGGTTTAGATGTGTGTCCCTCCAAATATGTTGAAGTGTGATCTTCAATATTGGAGGTGGAGCCTAGTGGGAGGTATTGGATCATGGAGGCAGATCCATAAGGAGTGACTTAGTGGCATCCTCTTGTTAATGAGTGAGTCATCAATAATCACAAGATCTAGTTGTTTAAAGGAGTCTAGAACCTCTCCCTTCTCTTTCTCATGTTGCTTTTCTCAGCATGTGATAGTCTGGCTTCATTTCACTTTCTGCCATAATGGCAAGCTTCCTGAGGCATCAGCAAGAACAGATACCAGCACCATACTTCTCATACAGCCTGTGGAAGTGTGAACCAAAATAAAACTTTTTTCTTTATAAATTAACCAGCCTCAGGTATTTCTTTATAGCAATGCAAGAATGAACTAACATAGCACTTTTGTTGAAAATAAGGTAGCTGTAGATATGTGGACATTTATCTATGTTCCCGATTCTGTTCCATTGGTCTGCATGTCTATTTTTATGCCAGTACCATGCTCTTTTGTTTACTATGGTGTTGTAATGTATTTTGAAGTCAGATAGTATGATGTTTTCAGCTTTGTTCCTTTTGCTCAGGAGTGCTTTGTCTATTCAGGATTTTTTGTTGTTCCATAAAAATTTTAGAAATTATTTTTTCTATTTCTGTGAGGTACATCATTTGTATTTTGATAGGAATTCCATTGAATTTGGAGATCATCTTGGTAGTATAAACATTTTAACAATATTATCTGAATCTATGAACATGGACTATCTTTTCATTTTTTTGGGTCCTCTTCAATTTTTTAAACCAACTTTTTATAGTTTTCTCTCTGTAGATCTTTCACATCTTTGGCTAAATTTATTCTTAGATATATTATATTTCTTGTAGCTATTTTAAATGAGATTGCTTTCTTCATTTCCTTTTCAGATTGTTTGCTATTGGAGTACAAAAATGCTACTGATTCTTGTATGTTGATTTTGTGTTCTACAGCTTTATTATATTTATTTTGGGTCAAACAATTTTTGGGTGCATTTTTTTTTTTTTTGACGGAGTCTCGCTCTGTTGCCTAGGCTGCAGTGCAGTGGCGCGGTCTCAGCTCACTGCAAGCTCCGCCTCCCAGGTTCACACCATTCTGCCTCAGCCTCCTGAGTAGCTGGGACTACAGGTGCCCGCCACCATGCCTGGCTATTTTTTTTTTGTACTTTTAGTAGAGATGGTGTTTCATCCTGTTAGCCAGGATGGTCTCGATCTCTTGACCTCGTTATCCACCTGCGTTGGCCTCCCAAAGTGTTGGGATTACAGGTGTGAGCCACCGCACCTGGCATGGGTGTACTCTTCAGATTTTTCTAATTGTAAAATTATCTTGTCTGCAAACAAGGATAATTTGATTTTTTCCTTTTCCAGTTTGGATATCCTTTATTTCTGTCTCTTGCCTAATTGCTTTGGCTAGGACTTCCAGTGTATAGAATAAAAATGATGAAAGTGGTCATCTTTGTCTTGTTCCAAATCTTAGAGAAACAGCTTTCATTTTTTTTCCTGTTCAGTGTGATGTAAGCTGTAAGTTTATCCTATATAGCCTTTATTATATTGAGTTATGTTTCTTTCATACTCAGTTCATTGAAACTTTTTATCATAAAAATGTTGAATTTTGTTGAATGATTTTTCAGCATCTATTGAAATGATTACATGGTTCTTGTCCTTGATTCTGTTAATATGATGTATCATGTTTATGGATTTACACATGTTGAATTATCCTTGACTCTCTACTTGATCATGGTGATTGATCTTTTTAATATGTTTTTGTGATTGACTTGCTATTATTTTGTTGAAGATTTTTACATCTATGTCCATCAGGAATATTGGCCTGTAGTTTTCTTTTTCTTTTCTTTTTCTTTTTCTTTTTTTTTTTTTTGATGGAGCTTCACTCTGTTGCCCAGGCTGGAGTGTAGTGGTGCAATCTCGTCTCACTGCAACCTCCACCTCCTGGGTTCAAGCGATTCTCCTGCTTCAGCCTCCTGAGTAGCTGGGACTACAGGTGCCTGCCACCACGCCCAGCTAATTTTTGTATTTTTCTAGTAGGGACGAGGTTTCACCATGTTGGCCAGGCTGGTCTCAAACTGCTGACCTCAGGTGATCCTCCCACCTTGGCATCCCAAAGTGTTGGGATTACGGGTGTGAGCTACCATGCCTGGCCTTTTTTTTTTTTTTTTTTCTTAAGTTCTATTTTGATATCAGAATAAGGTTGGTCTTGTACAATACATGTTGAAATACTGTCCCCTTTTCATTTTTTTTGGAATAGTTTGAATAAAATTTGTATTAATTCTTATTGAAATGTTTGTAGGATTTGTTTGTGAAGGCATTAGGTCCTGGGCTTTTCTTTTTGGACAGACTTTTTATTACAGTTTTGGTCTTGTTACTTACTTATATTTTTTATTTATTCCTGGTTCAGTCTTGGTAGGTTGTATGTGTCCAAGAATTTATTCAACCTAGAGGTTTTCCAATTTGTTGACATAGAGTTGTTTTTAATAGTCTCTAGTAGTCTTATATTTCTGTGGTATCTGTTGTTACATATTCTTTTTAATTTCTGAGTTTATTCATTTTGGTCTTCCCTCTCTTTTTCTTAGTTTAGAAAGGATTGTCAATTATTTTTACCTTTTCAAAAACAGAACTTTTAATTTTGTTGATTTTTGTCATATCTTTTAGTCTCAGTTTTATTTATTCCGGCTCTGATCTTTATTGCTTATTTCCTTCCACTTATTTTGGATTTGGTTTCTTCTTGCTTTTCTTCTTCCTTGAGGTGCGTGGTTAGGTTATGTGCACCGTTAGGTTTTTTTTTTTTAAATTTGAAATCTTTCTACTTGTCTTCTTTATGCACTTATTACTATAAAATTACATTTTAGTACTGCATTGGCTGTATTCCATGCATTTTGGAGTGTTGCTTCTGTTTGTATTTGTTTCAAAACGTTTTAAAATTTCCAACTCAATTTTTTGTTTCATCCATTGATCATTCAGAAGCATGTTGCTTAATTTCCTTGTATTTGTCTAGTGTCCTAAGTTCCTCTTGTTGTTGAGTTTTAATTTGCCATTGTGGTCAGAAAAAAATACTTTAATTATTTCAACTTCTTAAAAATGTGTTCAGACGTTTCTGTGTCTTAACAAATACAGTATTCTGGTAAATGTTTTATGTGCTCATGAGAAGAGTGTGTATTCTGAGGCAGTTAGATGAAATGTTCTGTAAAAGTCAGCTAGATTCATTTGATCTAGAGTATCATTTAACTCCTATGTTTATTTGTTTTTATATCTCTGGATGATTTGTTTATTACTGTAAGGGGGTATTGAAGTCCCCAACTATTATTATAATGCAGTCTATCTCAGTCTTTAGATCTATGAATGTTTCCTCTAATTTTGGGTGCTTTGTTTTTGGGTGCACATATATTTACAGTTGTTATATCCTCTAGAACTGACCCCTTTATCATTATATAGTGACTTTTTTGTCTTTCTTTATAGTACTTGACTTGAAGTCTATTTTATTTGGCATAAGCACTGCTATTCCTTCTCTTTTGGGTCTCTATTTTTACGGAATACTTTTTTTCATCTCTTCACTTTCAGTTTCTGTCTTTATAAGAAAAGTGAGTTACTTGTAGGCAGCGTATAATAGTTGGGCCTTGTTTTCTTTTCTTAATTTATTCAGTAACTCTATATCTTTCAAGTAGTGAATTTTGGCCATTTACATTTAATGTTATTAGCAGGTAGGGCTTACTATTGCTGTTTTTTTATTTTTATTTTTTGAGTTGTTTTGTAACTCTTCTCTTGTTTCCTCTTCTTCTTCTTCTTCTTCTTCTTCTTCTTCTTCTTCTTCTTCTTCTTCTTCTGCTTCTGCTTCTGCTTCTGCTTCTGCTTCTGCTTCTTCTGCTTCTGCTTCTGCTTCTGCTTCTGCTTCTGCTTCTGCTTCTTCTCTTTTGTTTTTCCTTACTGTCTTCATTTGTGGTTATGTGATTTTTTTTTTTCTGGTATTATGTTTTAATTCGTTGCTTTTTGTGTTTAGCGTATCTGTTACAGGTTGTTGTTTTGTGGCTGCTACGAGGCTTACAGAAACGTTTTATAGAAATTATAAGTTACTTTAAATATATGATAATTTTGATCACACAAAAAAGAAACAAACAAAAGAAAAACTAAAATTCTCTACACTTTAACCTCATCCTCTCAACATTTTGACTTTCTGTTGTCTCAATTTACAGCTTTTTATATTCCCTGTCTTAAGAGGTTGCTATAGTTACTATTCTTTTCTATAGATTTGCCTTTTAGTCTCCATACTAAAGATATCAGTGGATTACATGCCACAATTAGTATTAGAGTATTCCAAATTTATCTGTGAATCTACTTTTTTGAGTTAGTTTTATATCTTTGAATGTTTTCTTTTTTCACACTGGTGTTCTTTTCTTTCAGATTGAAGAACTCCCTTTAGAATTTCTTATGAAATAGCTCCAGTGATGATGAATTTCCTCAGATTTCTTTGTCAGTTATTTTATAATTAATATATTAGTTACAATGAATTTACTATATTTATTTTTCTATTCAATGGACCTTTTGTATGTAACTATTTAAGTTGAAAGCTTCTATTTTTGCTTAACAAATGCTTTTTTTATAATGCTCTCAATTTTTATAATTTTACTTTATATTTTATTTCAGACTTAGATCTAAAATTAAGTATATTAAATTCTCAACATCTGTTTGTTTCCTGAAATTTCCCATTATCTTTTGAAAAACTAAAATTTATCCTCTTATACGTTCCTCAGAAATGTGATATTTTTCAAAATCGAAAGTATTTAATATAATTTTTATATTTAAAAAATGGCTTGGCTAGATATAAAATCTTTTGTCTTATGCTTTCTCTTTTGAGTTTTTTGAAAATTGCTTTTAATTATTGCTCTTTTGAAGTGAAGTAATAGCCTTCTTCTATTACTATTATAAGTAATTAGATCATTTTTTCTGGTTGTCCTGTTAACTTTTTAATTTGACTTGAATATCTAAGAGTTAATTTTTTCAGGTCAAAATTGACAGGTAAATGGTAGGACATTTTGATATAATAATTTACATTTGTTCTTATTTCTGGAAAGTCTCCCTGAATTATGTTTTAATTTTTTTCTTTGCTCCTGGTACACTTTTAAGAAGAGTAAATATATGTATGTGTAATCTTTTCTGTTTGCTTTCAATTTTAACAACTTTTTTGTGATCCTCTATATTTGTTTACTCTCTTTTTTCTCATTGTCTTATGTGTTTCTGTTTTACTTCAATTCACCTTATTAAATCATTATTCACATCTATTTTTACTAGTCTTTCTTCTTATGATTTTGTCTTTTTTTCCTAATTTCTCTTTAGAGTTTCAACAATCTCATGAAATTTGCTTCTTTTTGTATGTAACTTTTTTTTTTGGTTTAAGATTTTCTGATGCTAGTTTTCTTTTTCTTTATTTTGTAAAATATATTCCCAAATATTTGAGGAATATTTGGGAATATATTAATATAATTAATATTTAGTTCAGTTTTGAGTTCCATGCTATAATTTTTTTCTGCTTCATAGTTGTATTTTTAGGAAATAATATCCACCAAATATGTTATAGCTTAATGTTTTTACAGTTTACTTGCATTGAGTTTGTTTAGGTATTTTTTAGTCCTAGGCATTTTATTAATAGGGTTTTAAATCAACTATGCCCTCCTCTATCATTTTAGGTGGGATACTATTTGTTAAATGTGTAGTATTTAATTTAAGAGATAACATAAATTTGGTTATGGTAGAGAGTAGACGGGATTGTTCATCTTACTTGTTTTACTTTCTTCGCTATAGAACTTCAGTTTTATAGTCTTTTTCTCCTTCTTTCTACTTTCTCTTCACTTCTGTGTCTTTAAGGGGTACCACCCCTATCTAGTTACACAATTCTTCCCCAGAAGCAGTGCTTTGTAAAAGACTGCAGTGTCCTTTCATTCTTGTTTCCAAGTCTCTTTTCAGCAGCTAGAGCTTTGAAGTATCAAAATCTGACTTTCACTTAGTATGCTGATATTTAGTATTGGTTATTCTGTTTCTGCGGGTGCCTAGACCTTTGTTTTGTATCTATCATTCTAATGACTTCTAGCTGAAATGTATCTTACATATATTTGCTTCCCAAGCATTTAGCAAATTGTCTAGTACAAAGTCAATGGAAAAAAAAAAAGTGCTTGCAGAGTAAGTCAATGAATGAAAACATTTTATTCTGAAATGAGTAGGATCAGGAAATTGTCTCAGATGTCTAAAAAGAAGGTTATTGTATTTTATTATAAAAAGCAATATAAAAAGACAATGGTTTGTATTTCATACATCATTTGTAGTCAACAGATACTCAAACTTTATATGGCAGCTTCTAAAAAATCATTTGAATTTTAAATCTTAAGTGATTAAATTAAAACTATATTCTGTTTTCCACTTTCTTCAATAACATTTTTAGATCTTGAACCTGATAAAATATGAAATTCACAAATTAAAACTATATCCTGTTTCCAAACACTTTCTTCAATAACACTTTTTATCTCAAATCTGATAAAATATCAAATTCACATTTTAAATAATCAGTAAACAAACTAACATTTGAATTCAAAATAACTTCAGAAATGGTTATCAATTGTATACTCACGAGTGCTGTATTTTTTAGATAAGATTCAGAATCTCATAATTGCCCCTTCAATTAAACAAACCACACTGTTTCCAAAATTCATGGTTATATTTTATTTAGCATTGATATAGCAGAGGGCAAAAATAATGTCAGTGGTGTCACATTCCATATGAGGGAAGCATTTGACTGGACTATTTTTCACAAAGGAAATAGACTGATTAGGAAAATGGATATATGTAAAACATGTAAACATCTTGAATGTCAAAGATATAAAAGATATATTTGACATGTTTTTTTTTGGTTCACAATTATAGATGCACAGTGATCTTGTTAGAGATTATTTTATAGATTATATTATCTTCGGAATAACACAGATAAATTATCCCACAGGGATGAAAGCTAGGTATAGAATACATTAAATGAAAGTAGAGGGTTCAGCCACTTCACTTACTCCTCCTGAGTAAATTTGAAGGTTTATTAAAAAATAATGAATAAAATGCCTGACTCCATTAGAAACTTGGATTGAGCAGACACATTAATTAACAGTATCATGTTTTTAGTCACAATTTCTCTCTAAATTAGGATTAGAATTATTCTCTAAAAAAGAAGGATCTCAAATCAGTAACTTACTTTACATTTTGAGGAGCTAGAGAAAGAAGAGCAAAGTAAACCTAAGTCTAGCAGAATGAAGGGCAGGGTAGTGATAAATAAAATACAGAATAGAAAAACAATAGAGAAAATCAATAAAATCATAACATCATTCTTTTAAAAGATCCACAAAATTGATAAACCTTTAGCTAGACTGACTAATAAAAAAAACAGAGAGAGCGCGAAAGAGTTATTGCAAATAACTAAAATCAGAGAAGAGAGTGAATGCATTCTAATGACCTTGTAGAAATAAAAAGGATAATAAGATAATACTAAAACAATTGGACACCAATGAGTTAGATAACTTATATGAAACAAACAGATTCCTAAAAACACACCAATTGCCTAAACAGACTCAAGAAGAAATAGAAAGGAAGATATAAGAAATAGAAAGTTTCAATGGGTCTATAACAAGCAAAGAAATTAAATCAATAATTTAAAAAATCGCTAGAAAGAGATTTCAAAACAAGGGTCACTAATGAAGTCTACCACATAATGAAATAAGAATTTACATCAATCATTCTCAAATTCTTTTAAAAAATAAAAGGAGGAAACTCTTTCTTTCTTTTTTTTTTTTTTTAGAGGAGGATACACTTTCTAACTCATTCAATGAGGTCAGAATTATACTAATACCACAACCACAAAAAGAAATGGCAAAAAAATTACAAATCAGTATCTTTTATGAACATAGACACAAAACTCACCAACAAAATGCTAGCAAACCAAATCAAACATTTAATAAAAGTATTATACATGATTATCTTATGGGATTTAGCTCATGAAGGAATGCAAGCTAGCCCAACATAAGAAAGCTAGTTAATACAATACATCACATTCATAACAGTAAATGCAATAACACTAATAACAATAAAGAAGGAAAGAGTACTCAGTTATCTCAATTGATGCGGAAAAGGCATTTGACAAAATTCAATACCCTTTCATAATAACAATTAAAAATAGAAGGGCACTCCCTCAATATGATAAAGAGCACATCTGAATAACCCAAAGCTACCATCATATTCAATAGTGAAAGACTGAATATTTTTTATTTAAGATCAGGAACAGAAACTAAGAGGCCTGTTTTTACCGCTGCTATTCAGCATTGTACTGAATTTTTTGTTAGAAAAGTTAGATGAGAAAAATAAATAAACAGCATCTATGTTGAAAAGAAAGAAGTAAACCTATCAACATTAACAGATGACATGAAAATTTATAAAGAAATTCCCCTTACAATAGCATCTAAAACAATAAACCAAGAAGGTGAAAATCTTATTTCTTGAAAACCAAGAAACATTGCTGACAGAAGTTGAAGACCTAAACAGATGGAATGGCATATCATGTTTATGGATAGGAAGTTTAAATATTGTTAAAATGTCAATACTCTTCAAAGAAAGATACAAATTCAATGCAATCTCTACCAAAATTTCAATGGTATTTTTTCCAGAATTAGAAAAGCTGATCTTCAAATTCATATGGAATTGCAAATGCCCCTGAATTGCCAAAACAGTCTTGAAAAACTAGAATAAAGCTGAAAGACTCAAAGTTCCTGATTCAAAACTTACTATAAAGCTACAGTAATTTAAGCAATGTGGCACTTTCATAAGAATAGATATGTGACCAATTGAATAGAATTGAGATGACAAAACTAAACCAATAAATCTATGGTCAGTTGATTCTTGACATAGGTGCCAAGTCCATTAAATGGAGAAAAAAAATAGTCACTTCAACAGTTAGTTCTGGGACAACTGAATTTCCACAAGCAACAGAATGGAGCTGGGCCTCTACCCTTACATCATACACAAAAAATAACTCAAAATGGATCAGTGACCTAAATGTTAAGCTACAATTATAGAACCATTTCAAGAAAACATAGGAATAAATCTTCATGACCTTGGGTTGACAATGAATTCCTAGATATGATGCCAAACACATGAGCAACGGAAGAAAAAAAATACGTAAATTGAACCTCATGAAAAATAAAAACTTTTATGCATCAAAGCATATTATCAAGAGAGTATAAAAGACAACACACATAACAGAAGAAAATATTTATTATGTTTCTATTTTCCTTTAAATTTTTGTATGTATTTATAAAATCTTTTTTAAAGTTCTTGCTTAGGCTGGGTATGGTGACTGACACCTGTAATACCAGCACTTTGGGAGGCCAAGGTGGGCAGATCACCTGAGGTCAGGAGTTTGAGACTGGACTGTCCAACATGATGGAAACCCATCTCCACTAAAAATACAAAAATTAGCCCAGCATGGTGGTGCACTTGTAGTCTCAGTTACTCAGGAGGCTGAGGTGAGAGGATGGCTTGAACCTGGGAGGTGGAGGCTGCAGTTAGCCAAGATCACACCACTACACTCCAGGCTGGGTGAAAGAGCGAGACTCCATCTCAAAATAATAATAATAATAATAATAATAATAATAATAATAATAAAGTCATTGTCTAGTTATTAGTAATTCCATTATATTTATTCTTTATAGTTCTGTTTCCATTGACTTTTTTTTGCCTGATTGACTTTCTTTTTCCTCTGATTATGGGCCAAATTTTTATGGTTTCTTGTATACCTAAATTTTTTTGATTGGGTGCTGAATATTGTGAATATTACAATGTTGAATGTCTAAATTTTGTCGTATTTCTTTAAACATTGTTAAAGTTTATGTTGGCAAACAGTTAAGTTCCTTGTATATCAGTTAGATCCCTTCATATATTTTAAAACTGTTAGGTAAGGTCTGGAGCAGACTTTACTCTAGGGCTTATTTAATCTTACTAATAAGGTGTGACACATACTAGGGTTACTAGGGTTCCTACTGAATGTCCTGGGTCTTCACTGAGACCTCTGTACTCTGGCAAGTAAGAACTCACATTTCTTCTAGCAATGTGTGATCTCTGGGAATTGTTTAGTTAGACCTCTTACAGTTAATCCATTCTCAGACTTGTGGAGTTTTATTTAGGTATGTGCAGCTTGATATTTAGGCAAAGAGTTAAGATAAAATTTGTACTCTACATGCACATTCTGTTTTCCAGTATTCTGCCTCACAGTTATTAGCTGTATTCACCACCCTGAATTCCAACATCTGTTTTTTCAACTCAGTGTGACTTCCAATATCTGCGTAGGTTCCACATTGCTGCACCAGAAGGTGCCTCCTTGTCAGAAAGCTGAAGCCATAGGGTTCATCTCATTTGTGTCCTTGGTCTCAGGGATTGCAGCTCTATAGTGCTGATGTATGATGTTTTTAAAAACAGTTGTTTCGTGCATTTTGCCCTGTTTTATATGATAGAGGGCAAATCCAGTACTAGTGACTTCAATAAGGCTGGAAATAACTTTATTTTTGAAATATTACTACAAAAATTTTTGTCTTATTTTATGATTTGTGGTTTATTCTACCTTTCATACTAGAAACAACCTGCAAGATTCTGTAGGGTAGAGATTCCATCTTATTAATTACCTATTTCCAATGCCTAATATAGTGCTTGACATACTATTTTCCCAATGACTGTTTGGTGAATCATTAAATCAGATGTTTTATCTGACACATATATGAAGTATTTTATTCTCCTTAATACTTTTGTGTTGTGCTTGCCTCCTTGAACCCAAGCCTGGTAGCAAATTGATTTAATCTAGTGTATGAGAAGCTTTTGCTTTTAGTAAGAAGCATAGTGTTTTAATGCTATTATTCCACAGATTTTCAGCAACTTGGAAAAGTCATGATTTATCTAGTTTTTTCTATGTTTATTAAAAGAAAAAAATGCATGCACTGCTTACCACAGAAGGTTGCTAAAAGGACTAAAATAGATGCTGAATATGACTTATCTTTGAGAAGTTAAATATGGAACATTATATCTTTAAAACTTGAACACTACGCATTCATTTTATTATCCTCCACATCCCTTCCATAAAATTCCAGAATTTTGATGAGTGGCCTAATAATATAAAGTACTTAATAGATGTTGAATTAATTTGAATGTATACATAGGCCTGAATGAAAATCAAATAGTGTTTACTGTCCTACATGTTATTATGATAATTATCCTGAAACTAATACTTACATAAATTTCCCATAACGATAAACACTGGAAACACAGGTACCTACTCATATTTGCTTCCTGAAACACCCTCAACAACACCATATAACAAAAGAAATAGGCATGTATTATTATTTTTATTTTGTTTTTGTGTAAAGTAGTCATTAATAAGAACATTGTGCATTTGCCTATATTATTGTTATCAATTACTAAATGAAGGATGAGTCAAACAAAGAAAAATATTGTGAAAGTAGATGACACTTTGCAATGAAACTTTCCCAGTCAAGTCAGAAGAACTTAGGGTATCCAAAGGGAAGAGCAATTAGGGCTAATGTGGGCGGTGTATGCTTGAGAGACAAAGCTGAAATGGCAAAGGCTGTCAAGGTGAACTGCTCAGAAATGCCTGATAGAATGTAATTGTTTCTTATTTTACCCAAAAGGGTATTTCCTAATTGCTGACTTGACACTTTTCTCTTTTTTGTTGGAACATTTCAATGACTATTACTTTTCAGACTATGCACAGTTCCCTGGGAACTTTGTACCCTATTGATTTGATCAACCTTCTAGCTGGTACTGTAGGGCATTTATCAAATGCCTGCTGTTGTAGAAATTACTTCAGAATCATAGGAAGTCAACACCAGGGGTGTTCTAAGAGAAGAAGTAGTCCTGCCTGCTCATTTTCAGTTAAGAATATGGATGCCTAGAAAAGGATACTAGCAGAAGAAAGCTCTGGTTTTCCACTATACTATATTGGAAATATGATGTAGAATGAGACAGGCATCAGATATTTAAATGAAAGACATTACTTTCTTCACTTTCTCTTTCCTTATTTCCTTTTTCTTTGCCCTCTTTCCTTTTTTCTCTTTTTTCCCCTCTTTCAAATATTTATTTAATGTCCATTTTACTTGTTAGTTTTCAAGGAGTTTATGAGGATGTGTCTGTGCGTGTGTGCATGTGTGTTTGTATGTGTGTGTGAAACTCATTACTAGATTTCTGTGATATCATTACAAGGAGCAGTGTTTTTAGGACAAAAACTGCAGAAACTTTCATCCCATTTAGGATTCGCTATTTTTTTTTTTTTGGCATAGGGCAAGCCAGTGACTCAAAACTCATAATGGATGCCTAAAGGATCGGTTTACTCGAAACTGAAGTGCTCGCTTCTATTTTCAAATTCACTTCTCTTTGATATCAAATGAAACTCATTTGGTGTAGAAAATTAAAGTAGCTACATTTTTCCTCAGCACAGATAAATCTTTTATTTGCCTCTAACCCTTTCCATTTTTCATGACAGTTACTGCATTTTCTTCTCTGAAACACAAACAAGTCAATGTAAGCATGGCTGGCAGGCTAAAATGATTATGGGATAATTTGTGTTTGCCAGACCAAACAAAATCAATCACCATTGTTTAGAGACCCACAACATTAAATGGCTATGAGAGAATATTTCTGGACTTTCACAAAATAGGCTTCTCAACCACAGATAAGGGAGCAGACCACTGAATACCCTTAGGTACAATTTATAATTTTCATATTTCCAACAAAAAATATGAACTATACATATGGTGGCTCAACCCCACTGGTTTAATGCAAACTGAAAGGCAGCTCAGCACTGTTGAAATGATCATTTGTCATAGGTTTCCAATGGGCAAAAATATATCATGAATGTTTATGCAAAGCTTGAAATAACCATTCCAAAAATATAACTTGCAGGCTTACAAGGATAGATAGAAGAGGACAAAATAATGGGATGGTAATGAGAACAGAATTGATGGAAACAAGTATGCATTGTATCTCTGACCATTTGATTTTGAGTATATTCTATGGATATTGTTCCCAGGACCAGGTTTTCTATTTGCTTTTGTTTTGTTTCAGTTTGAGTTGTTTTTCCCACCTATTCCCGTTGTGTTTTGTCTTATGGAGTCTGTGTGTGGCCATAGCTTTCTGCTGTGAGAGGTTTTTAAGAATCTACTTTCCCTAAGGGCAAGGATCAACTTGCCAAGAACTGCTGCAGAAAATTGGTGAGAGTTTTGAGATAGTAGGGATTTTTTTTCTTTTTTCTTTTTCTTGATGTGGACATTTAAGGATTAGGACTGATTGTTCAGCTTTCAAACAGGGTGTTTTTTGAAACTCTTTTGAAAAAGCAGATGGATCTTTCTAGTCCAATTGTCTACAGCTCACACTGTTTTTTCCTATTCCTCAATTACTTTTGTTCTTCTGACAAAATTTGGTTCTGTATATTTCATGGACTGAGAGATTGTAAAAAATAAATAAAAAATACAAACCTCCTAGGTCAGGTTCTTTAGGAGCAGATCCGAAGATGGGGGTTTGTGTTCAAGTGAGTGCTCTCAGCTGGAAAATCCATAAGAGAGTGAGGGATGGAGGATAGAGAAGGAGTAGAAGACAGGGGCTGGTGCAA
This sequence comes from Chlorocebus sabaeus, assembly GCF_047675955.1. NCBI lineage: Eukaryota > Metazoa > Chordata > Mammalia > Primates > Cercopithecidae > Chlorocebus > Chlorocebus sabaeus. The sequence continues at coordinate 14,252,738 of NC_132913.1, forward strand.
GTCTGGCTTCAGTGAAGCTTCATCCAGCCTGTTTCCACACAGTGCTCTGAAGAATAATCACATCACAGATTGTCCTGCCTTTGGGCAAGGGATCTGGCTTTTATTAGCTGAAATTTTATTAGCTGCAGACCATCCTTTAAACCATTAGAGATTGTGTAATATCACAACCATCTCTCATTGAGGTGGAAGTGCTCATTTGAGGGTAATTCTCAAGAGAAGGGTACAAACCTAGTTAGCAGATGACACTCATCATAGCTCGGGATTATGCTCACTAGCCCAGTGAAGAGGTTCTGGGCAGGACCCTAAAGTGTCTATACAAGAGAAAATGACGTATTGGTTCATATAACACTTAATCTTTCTTTTTATGACCACATGATGCTTTGTGGTATTGATTTCTTTGTATGCGTTAATGATCTAGCCTCCACCATTGATAAAGATTAAATGTTTCTAATCTTTTTGAATTATCACCACCCAAATTTTGTTATAACTACATTTTGTCATATTATATGAATGCATAAAAAGGTTGCAGTCATAGATGCTAAATTAATAGATCAAAAACTATGTGGATTTGTAATTATTTTATTTTTCCAATAATAAAATAATTTTTTATAATAATAAAATAATAAATAAAGTTTTTATGAGCATTTCCTGATTTACACACATCAGCTGTATAAAAGAGAATTTTGTCTCCATATGCTTACTAAACTGTGATATTTGTCAATGAGATGAAAAATATGCAGCTTTTTTTTGTAAAGATGGTTCTCTCCTCTCTCACATTCCCAGAATTGCTTATTTAACTCCTCATCCTCCCAATCTCAGAGGAAGCCTCACTGACCTCCAGGCTAAATCAGATGCTCATTAATGCTCATAGATCACCATGTATTTTCTTCATTGTGTTTTACAACTGTTTGTATTTACATACTTCTTTCTTATTTAAAAACAGCCACCACCCCTCTTAACTAGACAGAGGTCTTTAACTGTGTCACTAGCACATCTATGCTGACTCTAGTAAATATCTGTGGAATGAATGAGAAAATAAGTAAGCCATACATATTACTAAGAGTTAACCTGGGATCTACCAGATCATAGAGCTGTTCTTTCTAGTATGGAATTCCACCAAGATGAGATTATTTTAGCCTCAGGAATTGATATCCCATGCAATAAAGCCCTGGAAATATCTGCCTGAGGTTTGGGGGTAGAGTCCATTGCTACCTTTAATTGACATACTGTCATACATCAAATATCTTGAACATTTTTTTTACATCCCCTGTGGACCTCACTGTTTCTCTCTGAATGACAAAGTTGTCTATCTTTTGATGATTTGGATTTTCCATAATGGTGCTTCTTTGGAGACAAAATATTTAAGGACATCCTGGGCAAGGTTTATGCTCCATGGCTTCTTGAAAAGAATCTAAGTACTAGACTCTGATTGAGGGAGCAGTCTTCTAAAATGAAATTTCATATTTACTATATTGAGCTGAACTGGAATACACTTGCCCTATTTCACTGTCTTGAAAGAGTGATGACAGTGTCTTAACTAAACTTATTTTCAAGTGCTTGGTGATTCAGTCAACAAATAAGCAATGCAAGAGAATACACATGCAATCTATTAATGCCTGGTAGTCTTCCAATAGCTCCCTGATATTTTAAGAGAGGTGCTGGTAAAGCACAGGAACCTCAACCTTATTAGGCAGAGATAAGAATTTCTTGGTCAGAAGGTCTCAGAGTGAGAATTTCCTGCATTTTGTTCTTTTTCAGGTTTGGGAGTAGCATAGAAATAAGCCTGTGTCACTCAAACCTAATATCCAAATTTGGTGTTATAATTTTTGACTGCATGATCATTGTGTGACTTGGTTATTGCTAAGGTAGTTTCTTGCTACATCATTGGGCAACTTGATCCTTTAGGACAGTGAGCCTAACTTTATTCTACTACGATCCTCTCCTTGACAGGGAGTGGCAGTATGGGGAGCAGGGTGCAAGGATGATATTCTTACAGTTTGTAACAGATCCCAACTATGTGAAAATGCTACTTTCTTAACCTAGTAATCTTTAAAATTGCAACACACGATCTCTTCACACTCTAAACATTTAACAATCCAGAATCTTCTTATGCTGTATAAATTACAAGGTAAACATATTCTGGAATAGATAATTATTTGGCAGTAATGAATGGTATAACCTGATTTCATTCATCTTTGAGCATTTGAGGCATCAGAGCATGGAGATGTACTTACAGATTTAATTCAGCTCACTGTCCACAGTTTATGAGGTTGCTGTTGGCCTTCCCCATCCATCATGCAATTCTTCATGTTTTTATTCCCAGCCCTTACCGGGCTATTGGGATAATTCTCAGAGATGCAGTCTTATAGATTCCCAACCACTGTGTCCCTAAGATTTCTTTGAGTCTTAGCCCAGAGAGCTAGGGGCTATACTTTTGAGGTCCGATATCACTTTTAAGTGGCATCAAGTAACTTTGCTTCCTTCATTTCTTGTTTTCCTTACCTCCTCTTCCCTCAATGTTATGACCTATTATTGTATTGTCTCGCTTTTTATGAATTTGTAAAACATATTCTTGTTCAATGTCACTCTCTAGCTAGATAACTATTAATGTATCTTAGTACTATTGCATCTGCTTTGTTTCTTTCACAGCAGTAATTACAATATTGATTTTATTATTTATGTGTTTGCTTGATCTTCATTAGGTCTGTCTCACAAAGGTGAGATCAGTGGCCATGTTTGTTATCTTTATGGATGTATCCCTAGCACCTTTATCATAGGCCTGGCATAGAGTAGTGCTAAATAAATATTGGTTGAATGAGTGAATCCCAAAATGTAGTCAATTCCTGATCTTGTCTATTTTTCCTTATGGCGGCCACTCCATTCTAAACCTTCTCCTCAGCAAACTAATTTTCTTACGGTGGCCATGCTGTAAAATGGGCTGCCTTGTGTCTGATACTTCTGGGATCTGCACAGTCTTAGAAAATAATGAACTGATCTGATAAACTGATCCTCACTTGTATCTGTTAGGGCTCTTTTGTTGCACTGCAATTTTTTGCAAAACTGAAAAATAGTTAAAAAGATATATGGGCATATAAAGGATCCAAACATGGAGTCACAGAGCTAAGATAGGGTAGACGCCATAAGGTTGTTATTATTACAGTCATTCCTCAGTATCCACGGGGGCTTGGTTTCAGGAAACAAAAATTTGTGGATGCTCAAGTTCTTTATATAAAATGGCATAGTATTTGCATATAACGTGTGTACATTCTCTCACATGCTTTAAATCATCCTTAGATTACTGAGAATACCTAATACAATGTAAATATAAATGCTATTTAGAATCTTGGTGTTTTTTTTTTGTTTTTTTTTGTTTTTTTCTTTTTTTTTTAGATGGAGTCTCGCTCTGTCGTCCAGGCTGGAGTGCAGTGGCGCAATCTCGGCTCACTGCAAGCTCCGCCTCCTGGGTTCATGCCATTTTCCTGCCTCAGTCTCCCCAGTAGCTGGGACTACAGGCGCCCGCCACCATGCCCGCCTAATTTTTTTTTTTTTTGTATTTTTAGTAGAGACGGGGTTTCACTGTGTTAGCCAGGATGATCTCCATCTCCTGACCTCTCAATCCACCCCCGCCTCGGCCTCCCAAAGTCCTGGGATTACAGGCGTAAGCTACCGCGCCCGGCCTATTTAGAATTTTATTATGCTGTATTGTTTTTAATTTGCATTTTTGCAATTTGAAATTATTTTTATTTTTTAATAATCTTTTCAATCTGTAGTCGGTCGAACCTATGGATAAGGAAACCCTGAATACAGGAGGCCGACTGTATACATATAATAATAATTCTTACTGAATAATGAAATAAATCTTTTTGGTTTTGGTTGCCTAAGCAAAGAAAATATTTCTAACACAAGAACATGAGATTAAAAAAAAGAAAAGAGGAGTAAATAAAGCCACACAAAGCCATGAGAAGGTATAGTTTTGAATAGATAAGGTGTTGTAGCATTCTTTAAATCATGATATGTTAATTATTATTGCCTTTTTCTACACATAGAATTGATCTAAGGAGCAGCTCTTAATAAGTTAATGTTCTAAATCATCCAGGTTATACAAGGTGACTTGCATACTGATGGCACTAAATAAGCTTATTGAATGCATGAATGAGTGCTGGAACACATGACTGTGGGCCTCTTGCTCTTGTAAGTAGACAGATATCTCCAGAAATAGGTTCATGAGAGACTTGATACACATCTATCATGCACCAGAGTCTTGCTTCCTTAGACCAGCATGAGATTGATGAATAACTATCCTGCTGTCATGCCTGGGCGTGTGGAGTGTGGCACTTGGACTCACGTCTACTTTAAATAGAGTGCAGTTGGTTTTGAACCACTGCAGCTGTAAGTTCCTAAGTTACTCTTCCTAGTTACTTCCTAGTTACTCTTAGCTAGTATGAGAGGTAAGTAAAAAGAGGAAGAAATAAAAGAGAAGAAAAACTTTGTATTAGATGCTTTTCATTCTCCTTTCTCCATAGCTTTCATAAGAATTACATGTAAAGACTGTTGAGCCTGAAATTTTGCTATTTTCGACATGCCTTTAGCAACGCTGCAAAATTCTATTAGGTTGTTGTAATTACTGAAATGCTGTATGCCTAGGTAAGTCATTAATGTGATTTCTACAAAGACTGAAAAGGTCATGTGTTTTTCCTGGGAATTTCTGTTGCTCCAGCTGGGGTTATACTTAAAACATATGGTCAAGCAGCTTGCAGGTGTTATAGGACTGAAAGGAGGTGCACAATCGTGAGACTTCTTCAGGAGAAAGGCAGAGAAGTGGAACTTGCACCCAGCCTCCCAGTATCCCAGTGCACTCTCCTAGGGAAAGGGGGCAGTCAGCTCTTGCAGCCAGCATGATTCTTTGGGACCGAGATTGAGGGTACACGATCATGAGACATCTCTTTATGGAGACAGGGGGAGAAGTGATGATTTCACCAGATGTTCTGGTATTTCAGTGTACTGCCCAAGAGAAAAAGGACAGGCAGCTCTCACCAGCCATCGCAGCCTTATAGGATAGAAGAAGGCAAACAACTTAGAATCTTTTCCTTTAGAAAGATGGGATAGAAGTAGAGATTGCACCCTACATCTAACATAGTTCACTGCCATAGAGAAAGGGGATCGGAGGTTTACAGAGATTTGCATTTCTCTCTGAGATTGGGAGAATGCACACAACCTGCGTTAGGGGAGGAGTGGAGCATCCCATGCACATCCACTGAAAACACTTCAGAGATTCCCAGACTCTGTAGCTGGGCTGACTGGTGATAAGTCTTTTTTTTTTTTTCTACTGAAAACAGTCCATTAAGACTGGAAGAAGTGGTTGCTTCTTCAAATGTGCCAACATCAACACAGAGCTACTAGAAATATGAAGAATTGGGAAACTATGTTACACCGAAAGGGAAAAAAAAATTCTTCATTAACTGACCTGGACAAAAAATATAGATCTATAAGTTGCCTGAGCAATAATTAAAAATAATCATAAAGGTTACAAAGCTACATAAGAACACAGTTAGAAAATTAAGTGATATAAAGAAAACAATACATAATGAAAATAAGAATATCAACAAAGGTATAGAAACTATTACATAAAACAAACAGAAATTCTAGAGCAGAAGAGTACCATAACTGAATGGAAAAATTCAATAGAGAGCTTCAAAGGCAGAGTTGATCAAGCAGAAAAAGGAATCAATAAACTTGAAGATAGGGCATTTGAAATTTCCAGCCCAGGAGGACAGTAAGAGAGAAAACGAGAAGCAGAAAAAACTATTTAAAAAGATAGAAAATAATTAACAAAATGGAAATAGTAAATGCTTTCCTATCAGTAATTACTTAAAATTTAAATAAATTAAACTCACCAGTCAAAAGACATTACATGGTTGAACAGATAGTAAGATTCAACTATATACTCTCAACAGGAGGCTCCCCTTAAATATTAGGACTCATGTGTACTGAAAATGAAGGGATGGAAAAGATACTCTATGCAAATGGTAAACAAAAGACAGCAGGGATGGTTATACTTACCTCAGACGAAATAGACTTTGTCTATTCAGTTCTCACTGTGGACTCTGCCGTGGCCCTGCAACTCAGTTCCAGTCCCTCTTAGCTATGAACCCGGGCAGTACTACCTGCTCAGGGAGCCACCCAGTTGCCACACCCATCTATGCACCTAATAATGGACTTTCTATCTAGAAATGCTTAAGTAGATGTGCATCCCAGCATCGCCTATAGACCAAGGTCCTGGAGATAGTCTGGTTTACTAAGGGTGGAGACAGAATTCATGCCCACTAAAGCCCCTGGTCATAGGCTCATCAACCATGGGCCCCACTGCAGCAGTCACATAGTCCATTTTCAATCTCATTCAACTGTGACCCTAGAGACAATCCCATCACCATGGAAAGCTAACATTTTTTTTTTTTTTTTTGACATGGAATCTCACTCTGTCACCCAGGCTGGAGTGCAGTGGCATGATCTCAGCTCACTGCAACCTCTGCCTCCCAGGCTCAAGTAATTTTCCTGCCTCAGCTTCCTGAGTAGCTGGGATTACAGGTGTGCACTACCACGCTTGGCTGATTTTAACAAGAGAAGTCTTTAACATGCCCAAACCAGTCTGTAAGGACTGAAAAAGGTGCTTGCTCCTTCAAATGCAAGGCTACGTGGATTGCATAGAATACACCAGATACAGAAATGTATATATATTGCATGGTCTCACTTATATGTGGAATCTAAAAAAAATATCAAATTCATAGAAACAGAGTAAAACAGTGGTAATAGAGGGCACTGAGGGATGTAGAAAGATATAGATCAAAAGATGCAAAACTGCAGTTATGCATAACTCTAGAGATTTGGTGTACAGCATGAAGACTATAGTTAACAACAAAACAATAAAATAAAAAGTAAAAAATAAATTTTAGCCAAAACCCTAAGAGCTTGTTTCTATTAATAGTTTTTAATTTATTACTTTTATAATATTTTCTCTAAATACTAGTTTCCTTTCTGAGATCTCTTAAGTGTAGGGTTTTTAAAAATAACTATTACATTATTAATATACTACCAGCAGACAGAATCATTCAGATGATTGTTTACAAGCATCACTGTGAACAATACAACATTGGTTTACTTTAGCTGTTTATTCTTATGTGTCATGTTTTTAGTAATTAATTTCTACATCATTCTATCTTGTTAGACATTATTATTATTATTATTTTATACATTTTTGTCACCAATATATGTACCTATGTTTTTGCTCATTGTTTCTTCTTCCATCTATTTTTTCTTCCCTCTGAAGCTTATCCTTTAGTGAGAGTTAATGGGTAATATATATTTTTTGTCAGAAAATTTTTTCATTTATCAATTGTTTTTGAAAGACTGTGGTATACAACTCCAGGATTACCACTGTTTTTTTCTCAGTGCTTTCATTTTAATATGTCACTGTTTTCTGGCCTCCATTTTCATGTCAAAAGATTTACTGTGGTCTCTCTTTCCTCTGTAGTTATTCTGACTTTTTTCTCTGGCTGTCTTGAAGATCTTTTCTTTGTCTTTAGTGCCGTCTGGTTTCATTACAATCTTTTAAAGCGTAGATTTCATTCTATCTGTCATGTTTGCTATTCATTATACACCTTAATTCTGAAGATTCATGCCCTACAGAAATTCTGTAAAATTTTCAACCATTTTTTGCCTAAATACTGCTTTTCTCTTACTCTGCTTATTCTGTTTTTTTTTTAAGAACTTCAATTAGATAAATATTAGACCTACTCATTTTATATTCTACATTTATTAGCCTATCTTTGGATTTTTTTAAAATCTCTGAGTTTCATTCTGAGTAATATCATTAATTCAACAAATATTTATTGGTCCACTACTATATGCTGTGAACTAATGTTTAAGGTAAAGGAATAAAATAGTGAATGGCATGGACAAAATACCTTCCATTATGTGCTTATATTCTACTTGTCCATTTGTCTGTAGAGAAAAAAATACAGTGTACAATTAATTGCATAGTATGTGAGTTTTCAGGAAATGATGTGGAGAAAAACAAAACCAGGTAAGAGAGACAAGGAATATTAAACATTGACAATTTTATACAAAGAAGGCATAAAAGGCCTATTAGAGTAATATTTGAACAGAGTCCTGAAAGATTAAGGAAATGGGAGAAGAATGTTTCAGGCAAGATAGAAAAAGGAGCATGTTGGACAATGTTTGAGGAAAACTAAGAAGAGTAAAACGGAATTGGAGAGAGAGTGATAACTTGTGTTACTGAGGCATGGGGCAGATCTGGGAGATTCTTTTAAATGTTGAAAGAATATTGGCTTTGGTAGGATTTGGGCTAAGATGTGACATAATCCTGTCTACTATATAAAAGGATCATTTCATGCTAGGTGGAGAAGAGCAATAACTGTATCTGGCACATCAGGTAGTCGCAGAATGCAGTCAAAGAAGAGCAACTAGAATCATTTTTTTTTTTTTTTTCTGAAAAACTAAAAAGAAATGAACTGTTGCTTTCTGAAATAGGGAGGATTGCAAAATAAGCATGTTTTGGGGAGAAGAACAAGAAGTGCATTTAAGTTTTATAGATTTAAGTGGTAATAATGAGGGAGGCAGATGTATATATGAGTAGGGAAGTTCATGGGAAATGTCTGATTTGGAGGTATAAATGTATGAGTTTTAGCATATGATGTTATTTGGCCTTGAAATTGGCTTGGAGCACACAAAGAATGAGTGTAGGCAGAGCAATGATTCAAGGACTGAGCCTTGACTAATTTTAGCATTTAGTGCTTGCAATATGAGGAGGAAGAAACAAAGGACAGTGAAGAGTCATGGTCAGTGAAATTAGAAAAAAATAAAACTCAGGAGAGGGGTTTTCTAGAATCTCAGCAAATATTTCAAGACAAAGCAATCATATGTGGGAAAGGCTACTGATAGCTCAAGTAAAATCACAACCTTTACGAGATTTGTGCTGGTGTAGTAGTGGGTGTGAGAGACTAGATGGCATCAGCTTTATCCGCTAGTCCACCAGTTCTCATTGGTTCTCAATGTGGTTTCTCTGGACCAGCAGCATCTACATCATCAGAGAACTTGCTAGAAATGTAACTTCCTGGACCCTAACCCAAACCTACTGAGTTATAAATTCTGACAGTGGAGTCTAGCCATGTGTGTTTTAACAAGGTCTCCAAGTTCTGATGTACACTGAGGCTTGCGAACTACTACTTTCGGTGATGGATATCAGTAAATTCTCTTGGAAAAGTTATGACAACAGTACAATTCATGTTTATCATACTTACTGTACCTTCGTTAGCTTCCTCTTTGTGAAGATACTGTTATTTTCTGCTTTTTTAATGTGATATGTAGCAGAAGGGTTTTTACTATGTCATGTGTGTAAGCATACATGACAGAGTGAGAAAGAGAGCAAGAGTATGTATATGTAGAGAGAGAATATGTATGTACATATGTAATATATATAAGATGTATCTCTTTGTATTACTCTTAAATGTTTTTATTTTGATAATTTTAGATTTATAGAAGAGATGAAAATTAAGAGTCATTTACACCACTTACCCAAATTCCCCTAATGTCAATGCTTTACATAACAATAATGTAACAATCAAAATCAGAAAATTAACATTTGTACAATTTTATTAACAAAATTACATTTTATATTAAAACTTTCCCACTTTTCTCACTAATGTTTTCAGTTCTAGGATGCAATCCAGATTCCTAAACTGCATTTCATTGGATTTAGTGGTTAGTCCCTGCTAATCTGAGTTCTTCAGTCTTTTCTGGTCTTTCATGACATTGCCATTTTAAAAAAGTATTGGTCAGTTATTTTGAAGAATGTCTCTCAATTTGGGTTTGTCTAATGTTTTTCCATGATTAGAATAAGGTTGTGAATTTTTGACAAGAACAACACAGAAGTGATGGTGTGCCATTCTCAGTTTTAGGATATTCCAAAGTTATACTTCAGTTGTGACTTGTTTCACTTAATTAAAACCCATTTACTTTGTCTCAGAGGTCATTTTTATTACACAAACTCTCTCTACATTAATACTCCTCACCTTTTCTCCAACATCTATTTTAACACTGACAACACAAAGTAGTTTCTGGCGGATGTAGAAAACCCACATATAACATAAAGTCTTGGTGCTTTGACATGTGAATACAGTTAAGAGTGAAAAAAGACTGGTTCCTCAGAAATTTTTCT